>NC_084950.1:9260424-9452924 GCF_949316205.1 Platichthys flesus | reverse complement strand
GTAAGAGGCATTTGAGACAAGTGTGTGAGAGACACGGCGTGAGATCTGCGGAGAGGGACGTCTCTCTCGGAGGCTGTCTCTGGTCATATCCGCAAAACGGGGAGACAACAGAGACGATGCAGAAGAAAGGATAACCCGGGCAAACACCCAGGGGCAGGATGGCAACGTGGAGAGGTTACCACATAGAGGAAGAGTACACAGGGGCAGAGGGGTCACCCGGCTGTGTGTGAGCTGGCTTTCCCACTCACGTCCCATCAGTTAAACTGTGCTTTTGTCTGCTTGATGCCCCCCCCCCCCCGCCCCCGTGCCCTCCCATCCCTCTACTCGCCGCTCTCTTCCTCCCAAGCCCTGCTCCGCATGCAGGGCCTCGTCAACTAGATCCATGGCGACAGGCCCTAGCTGCATGCGCACACTGTGACCGACTGCTCTTTTTGACTTTGCGTCTGCATGTGTTTGTGCGTGCATACGTGCCCATGCATTTGTGTGCAAGGAGAGGTGGGGGGAAGTAAGTCAGTTTCCCTGGCATCTGAGGGGTCGGATTTTTGTGGCAGGGCTGTCAGATCTCCGTTCCCCCCACGCCAGATCAATGCCAGCACTGAGCAAGTGGCAGCGCCTGATGAGAGCCACCCGCCCCTCTGACGGGTGCCCTCTACGACAGGGAATATGTTCTTCCAAATAGCAAGCTGGTAGCAACTAATTGATGCACACACGGAGTGGCACCGCGGAGGGAAATCAGCTCCTTCACTGCACAGGAAGGCTTTTTGCTGAAAGTAGTGGCAACCTAGAGGCAGCAGGTTCATGGGCCTTGAGGTCTGAATGGCGCTTTGTGGAAACAAAAACTACTTGTTGATTCTTTCTCTTAAACTATAAGAAGTTCAAATTACTTCTACTTAACCAAACAACAAAAAATGCCATTGAACTTTAGTCTTTAAAGATTTTTTTATTTCCCCTTTTCCGCATAAAATTAATCTGCGCGCTATCAACTGAGTAATTTGATTTTATTGTTTGGATTTATTGCTCGTCTTCAGTTTGTTAATATGTTGCAATATGCTGGTGGTGATTAACATGAGAATATCACCATGCCTACACGTTGCTGCTCTGAATTCTCCCTCTTTCTCTTCAAAGTGCTTCAGTCTGATGGAACGAACTCGATAAATTTCCCCCAACACGTTCTTGTCAGATGCAGGAGACCGGGCGAGGGCACGGCAAGCCGAGCGCCGCGTCCAATGCACAGCACCCAAAAGCCATAACACTAAGTAGACGCTGCCCACTTAAATCTTTACATTCTTCATTCACTTTAGCTCACCAAACACCACAATCCCCATAGGCGAGTAATGAATAATCATTAGCAAAAGGTCCACAAATTATTGATGTAAAATAAGCAATGATTCTTTTTTTTGTTTCGCAATTTATTGCCATTAACAAGTAACTTGCAATCCAATAAATGTCAGCATGGCTTTCAGTTAATTAAAGGGAAAGATATTATACAGTAATGCAGGGTGGCGTTTATATCTCGATTTCCACAGACTGCAATTTACTGCCGAGCCTTTATTTGAAGGGACCCACAAATAATGGCTATCAAGCCGTCAGGGGATGGACAGGGGATCACATTAATGAAATTAGATAAGGTGGAATGGTGATCTACACAGCCTGGACTCTGGAGACACACACAGACACACAAAGCCAAACGGACATTTGGGCACACTGCACACTAGCATCATATATTAGGGACTGCATGCTGTTTAGTTTCCTACTTCCACCTCTTTTTTTATTTCCCCCGACCTGCACTGGTTTCTGTTTTTGTTTTCTCGTCCTTCTTGCCTTCACCTCTTCTGCATTTTGTCCAGGCACCGACCGGGGCCCAGTTACAGCAGGTGTTCAACACGAGGACCTGTCAGCTCATCAGGCAAAGTTTCCCTGTTTGTCCTGAGCACTGTAGGTAGCCAGTCAGTCCATCAACTCTGCCATCAACACTGCAGACACACACAGACACACACACACACACACATATACAGACACGCACACACTGACACACGTGTCCACATCTCCCCCAGTAACAGGGAGGTGTCACTCGGGGAGGCAGCTGCAGTCGATGGTATGACGGCTCTCCTCAAATCAGAGACCCTCGTCCCTGTCAACAGCAACCAGGCCCTGAGGCTACCCCTGTCACACAGCGTACACCCCCCTGAACACACACGCACACACACACACACACACACACACATGGGGGAGGAAGAAGAGGACAGGGAGGAGGAGGTGGCTGTGTTCTATCTGGGGAGCTGAATTCCCCTGGATTACGGGGGAGCAGGGCAATGGAGGATGGAGGAAGAGCGGGGGAGAGGAATAAAGGGGGGAGGGAGGGATAAAGGGAGGAGTGAGGGATGTGTGTTTTAGTCAGAACAGTGGTCCTGATTTCCTTCCTGACAGAGAGGCCCAATTATTGGCTGTGACAGTTTAGGGAAATTGGGCGTGAATGTGATGGGACAGATAGGAACTCAACAGATAGGGGAGCTGATAATTGTTCGACAGAGGCCCAAGTCAGGTCGAAATCCAGCTGCAGGATTCGACTCACTCAACTTTCATGGTTAAAAAAAGCAGGAAAGGAATATTCCAGGAATCACCAAAGAGACATTTTTCCCTCGATAACCAACTCCGCCAAAACTCTAAACATTTCCTTTTCTCTGGCTTTGTCCTCGTCCTCTCTCTCTTTCTCTCACAATGTGTGTGTATATGAATGACTTGGTCTGTATTTGTGCTGGCAGCAAACATAAGAGGGCCTCTGTGCAATCGGACAAGGTGCCGATATCTCAGTCATGTGACAGTGACTTCCTGTCTGTGTGTCAGACAGCAAGTGAAGGCTTGTCAATACAACCTCGTGCTCACATCCTTCCCCATCTCCTCAAACACAAACTCACACGGCCGACGGAGAAACTGGGAAAATCACTTTCTTCTCTTTATTTTTCTGTCCTCCCTCACTTCAGGTCAAACTGATCCAGGAATGAAACTTTCTTTTAATACATACAAACTATTCTTATTCACTTAATGTGAACATGAAAATTTGAGGAACCATGGTTGGAGGTAGAACTTGTTTTTGCATTAGATTATTTGCATTTCACTGAGATTATCCTTCCCCAAAACACCACAGCATTAACTATTTTGCTTTTATCAAATATATATGTTCAGCAGTCAAACAGTCTCCATCCGTCCCGTCGTCGACCCTCGGCCACCTAATAAACTCAGAGAGAGCCTGGAGGCTAATTAAAAAGACAACACTGCCCTCCTATGGCTGAACAGTGCTATTAAATTTGCCATCCAGGTGTGCCTGACTAACCATTTGGGATCATGGAGGTCATCCAAGAAAAAGGTGTAAAGTACACATCATTATCAGTATCAGCTGCAGATCAGGTGCACAAATTCCTCACAAGTTTCAATTAATCAATGCACAATTAAAAAAGCGTTACAGTTGCCAATTTGATGCCGCGCACACTAACAATCCCACATGTTGATCAGTGACATCTCAGTCTGTGCATCACATGTGCTGGTTTGGACACATGGATGCCTGTTGCTGTGACGACGATCCATTCAGTCTCTGTTTAACATTTGTCATCGATTGCAGCCCCCCCCCCCCCCCCCCCCCCTCCATCCCCATTGGCAGGTCTAATTCATTTACGAACCCGTCATTCCACATCATTGATTAAGTTGTCCTTCATCCCACTTTTAATTATATACAAAGATAAAAGATTTTCTCATTAATGTGTTTAATCTAATGAAAGGCCTCGTGCTAGTGCGAGGGCCGGGTTCAGGGGTCTGGACTATTGACCTTGGAGGGCACAGCGAGCGGATGAATGTTTTTAATTAGACGGAGCAAACGGCTCCGGGAGCGAGAGCCTCAACTTGTCTGTCGGAGGGCTGGGACAGGTTGGCACGGAGCAGTTTAATGGATCTCCGCAGGTCACCGTCTCTCACCTCTATCGACTACAGCTCAAGACTTATCACCATTTGGAGCTCTGAAAAAATATCTGTCTTCAAGTGACGTTTAATTTAACATGCAGCCTTTTAACTGCTTGATAGTCTTTTACTTATTGGACTGCTCGGACTCATTATATTTCGAGTGTTACTGTTTTGTTCTGTTAAATCCAGTAGTTATTTGCTGAAAGAAGAACAGCAGTCTTTTCACAGACCTCCTGCCACTGTTAGATTGACCATCAGCACCACCAGGAAAAATCCCACGAGTGTGATGGCTGTTAAAACATTCATAAAGATTTCACAGTCCATGGTAGCAGGATTCATCATAAACTCACATTGTTCTCTTCTGAGGCATGTGTGGTCCCACGCTCCGTCACCAACGACTGATCAGCTCCAAAAGTTAATCATCTGGAAACACACTCCAAAGTAATATTTGCATGAAGTTTGCTGAAACTCCATTCATGCGTTGTACAGTTGTATTTGAACACCCCCCAAGTAAAACTCGTCGGATGAAGAATATAACTGTAGCCTTTTTCCATTACACAACTTTGAATATGAAATAATAAAACATCTTGTAAATAAGAACATGTTAATTCACCTTGGATCCACGCTTGGTAGATAAAACTGGTTTTGTTTTACTTCTCACAAGATAATAGATTCAGATTTTATGTTCGCAGGCATAGTTCTTCACCTTGTTTATATTTCCATTGTGGACAGTTAATAGTGGAATGAAAAATGATGTGTTGTGTATGTTAAGAGGGAGCGATACAGTGAGAAGATAAACATGTTTCCAGTGTACTCTTCACAGCACAATAAACATTTGTAATTAAACCTTACTGGAGAATGTTGTTTAATACTGAATTTAATGGGGGGCAAGTACTCAATGCCTGCTACACTAATGACATCTATGAATTTATATGGAAAAATATCATGTTTTTCATTTTTGTATATAATAAATGATTTTTTTATAAAAGTTCCTCTTGCATCATTTCAGTGATTATTATGAAGTGACTGAGACCACGTTTTTCTTTATGTGTCAGATTGGGAATTTACACTCAATCACCTTTTGATTAAAAAACTAAATCTGCACTGTTTTTAATCATCCTTGTAAAGTTTGACATGAAAACAATCCTGGCAAACACAATTTTATTTAACTACAGGTTCACATATAATATGTTGCTAGGTAAACTTTGTTGTTCCATCTTGCTCTTAATACCTACTATTCGCTATTTCACTTGACATCTAATGTTCTCGTACTGTAATTTTTTTGAATATTAAAATAATTCTTGGGGACTATTTATGGATCATTTTCAAGAGATCTTATCTGTGAAGGATCATCTGCTTTTATACATTAAATACTGAATAGTTTGTCTTATTGAAAAGTGACCGAAATAAGTCGAGTCTGAGCAGATGTACCTGACAGGCGACACCACTAGAGGGCAGTACTGCTTCATATCAGCCAGGGTGGGACTGGTGTGTTAACAAAACTCTGTAAAAGGACTTTTAGAACTCTAACAATAGAAACATTTCCTGGGAAATTATATATTAACATAAGTTCAATAACATAAAACTCAGCCTGTTATTTTCCAACTCAATATTTTATCTTAATTTACAAAGCCAAATTCTGTTACTTGCTAAACCGTAAAACTGTAATATAAATGCAGCTTGATACATATCGTAACAATTGAGTTAATTCAAGTAAATCCTTAGTTTTTTCTGACCTTACTATCCTCTCTGTTTTAACTTTGATATCAGATACTTATTAAATGTTACCTAAGACTAAACCAATGAAAGTTTTTTTTTGTAAAGATCCATATCATTCGTATTAAATCAATGTGTATTCTTCTTTATTGGCACTTCAACAGGAGCAGGACATCGTCATCAGCATAGTCTCCTTCAACTGAAATAATAAACTTAATAACAGGTGATTCTTTTGTCCTTTCAGATTCCCTTGAGAAAATGATTACAAGAAAAGTGAAAATTTGAATAATAAATATATATTTGTACTAATAAAGCTTCTCCATATTATTATTCCAGTCCATTATTTTTTAAATGTGCCAAAATCCTTCATTTATAAAAGTTGCACATAAAATAAGCCACGACAGCAAATGACTCACAACATAATCACCGCGATTATCCGCACATTGTCGAACAAACAAAAAGACAAAAGGCTCGGTGATATAACTTTGGAGCAGCTGCGCCCTCACGTCATCTGACTCCACACGTGTGTTCCCTTAATGTCCACTGAGCAAATCGAACCAGTTCTAAAAATCAAGTCACTTCTCTCCCTCATCAAAGTAGAAGATGACAGTAGTGAATATAATGAGGATCACAGAGTTTCCATATTTCCACTAGTCGAACACTTTACAGAGAAATCCAGTGCATTGAAACTCAAAGTAGCAGATAGTGTTTCACTGCAGCTGTAAGAGTTTACACATCTCTTCCTGTATTATCAAGCTTTGTAAGCTGAAAATCAGAAGAGCACATATGGAAAAACGTAGCCATTTCTATTCTCCCTTAGGAGCAGATCTATTCACTGAACGTCACAAAGACCTATGGCCACATGTTTACATCCATTATCCAGCTGTACACTGCTCATTCAGCTCCATTCAGCGGGAAACCATTAGTGGTTCATTCCAGCTTCAGACTCGTGATTCATGTAAACATTTGTTGTAAACATCAATGATCCACCAGCACTTTCCACTAGTTGATGTTATGCATTCGCCAGGATGTCCCTCTGCTTCATTCATACATTGATTCAGCCAGGCCCGTCTGCCTGAAGGTCTCAGCCACTTGTCTGGAGTGCTGCATCTTCGCTGACAGCGCTTCGAGAATATCGTTCTGGTCCACGGCGGTGGCTGTTTGGTAAATGAAGGACGCCATCGACTCCAGACCACGCATACCTAGATTTACCCCACAACCTGGAGGATGAAGAGGAGAGGAGAGGAGAGGAGAGGAGAGGAGAGGGAAAGGAAATATGGAAGTGAAAAGAAATGGAAGAATAGACATTATACACCATCAAATTAAATTTATCTTGGTACTGCACACACCACATATTAATGAGAAGTTCTGTTCCCTATTTTACAGACAAATCCTGAACCGTATAACCTTGAAGTCACAGTTATGGTCGAGATGAAAAACACCACAGCACATATACATAAACACCGCCGAAAGGCCATTGAGTGCAATAATGAGTCACCCTCCCATCAACACACACAAATACACACGCACACACACCACATGCATAAAAATGATGTATATTCTCTTTTCATTTGCATCTCCCTCTGTTCCATTTATTCAAGGGGCTCTGTTTTCCAGCTAAAAGGACCTTTGATGTTACGTCTCACCTTCAGCTACTTCTACACATATAATGGAAAAACAATACCGTGCTTTCAGACAAATGTCCCCTTCTATTCTTAGCGAGGTAAAAACTGGTATATTTCACAGACACGTACCAGTGTCGAAGTTGAGGACTCGTGCGGCCTCCCCCTCCACAGTGACCGCCACGTTGCCCCCCTCAATGTAAGCAGCGCTGATGCGTCTGTGCGACAGCTGGATCTCAAAGAGACGGCGGCTGCACTGCATGTGGTGGTGCGTCACATCGCTGAGACGAGGCTCGATGTCCGTCTTGTAGGCGTTGAAGGACTGATGGAAAATGTTCTTCATGATCTGGACGACAAAACGGGGACAGTTAAAAGACATTCTAGTTCATTTCACCATGACATCATCTTCCCATAAATAGAATCACATTTACACACACATGTGAAGGCTCTTATAAGCAACGTACCATGTAATGCAATGTATTTGCAACTGTGTTAACTGAACAGTCTGTTAAAACATACACTTGTTGTGAAGTTGATCACTTTGAACATTTTCATGTGAATACTGGTATGAGGAAGATGCACGGAAGGTTGCATCATAACTGATCCCACATCTGATGCAAACAAGAGCCAAAAATTATAAATATGACTCATCAACAGGAAATTAATCTGCAACTATCGTGACAAATAATCATTATTTTCAAGCAAATGCAAAAGCTCCTCTGGTTCCAGCTGCTGAGATGTGATCATCTTCTGCTTCTCCTTGGTACACATGATTTAACATTGCATAGATTAGGCTGTTTAGGTGTGGGTTGGCTGAACCAAGCAATTTGCAGGCGTTGTTTTGGGCTTTGAGGAAATGTGACCTATTTTAGTTTTATACATACATGAAACATTTAACTGAATACTCAAGGATACAATAATACGATTTGTCAATAGCAAACATAATTGCTAGCTGCTGTGCTAAACTTAATCTTTAAATCATGTACTATGAGTGACATGCTGTTCATTTGACCATCTGTGATGACTCTGTAAAGAATGTTATCTTTTCACGTTGCAGTATGAAAGATGGAGATGAATATGTGTGCTCCTGTTGCTTCGTGCCTCCTCATTTATTCCACAGTAATTGTTGGTATTGAGTGACAACAGCGTCTCTGGCTCCATCTCTCTGCTCTGCTCTTCTTCGACCCATACTTGCACAGTCATCTGTTACCAAGTAACAGTGCATCTGAATGGCCGCCCACATAGCAACTCGCGTTCCAAGGAGGCTTTCGCCTCAAACCTGTGAGTGAGTACTACGCTGCAGACTGTGGCTACAGGCTACACACCATCAGACCTGTGTACTTCACATGGAAACACAGAGAGATTACATCAAACACCAGCCGCCTGGAGTTCAGCACAGGAAGGAATAATGTCGCCTTCCGTTTGTCCACTGATGTGTAACAGCAGGGTGCAGAATGCTTCTACACACACATGCACACACACACACAAACACTCCGGGGAGGTCTACTTTCTTCTCCTATCTCTCTTTGACTCCGACACACTCAAACTCAAGTAGGTCCACAGACTTGAAAACACACACACACAGAATCCCTCACACATGCATGCACAGACACACACAGCCACTAATGGACTCCCACAATATTGCATTCAGAGGCCACCTGCTAAATGAAAGGTGAGGAATATGCATGGAATCACAACGCTGTGGAGTCTTGGAAGTTAACACGGAAACACAGCTTCACAGCCTTCACAGCTCATCAACGATAGTGAGCAGCACTTGAAATTGAATCAAATATTTTATGGTGAGCCTCACAGAAGAGTTGGCCGTGTGCCGCAGGAAGCGAACCATCTTGGTGTCCGATGTGGGGCAGACGAGGGCCATGTAGCGGTTTCTGAAGGTGCCGTAGATCTTCAGGTGAAAGCCGGGCTTGGTGGTGGGGCTTCGGTGCTCTCGCAGGGCCTCCACTCCGTAAGCTGACAGGTCAAAGTAGAGACTGTGGGCACGGATCTCAGGAGTGGGTACCTGAGGTTATGAGAGAGGGCAGAAGGACGGGGGAGATGCTATGGGAAACTAGAACACTCGGTACGCTCATACGTCCGCCAAGGCCAGACAACAGTCATAAATATTAGTTCCCTAAATATGCCTGATTATTTTTTCACAAGGACCCATGAATTCTTCCCTGGGAAAACTGTTAAAATCTAAATGTAAATGAGTCTCATTATGTTAAAGAAAGGATCAAATTTAATGGCTTCTTCCCTGACCCATACAGGTTTCATGGAAATCCATAGTTTTGTTTTTGTGTAATCTTGCTTACAAACAAACAACAAAAAAACCAACAAACAGGGGTGAAAACATAACGTCATTGGCGGAGGTGACATTTTTAGATGTTGAAAAAATATTCGGTGATCATCAGTTTTGATATCATCATTTCGACATGAGCAATATATCTTCCCAGTCGGTCTACGTCATAACATACATGCACCATATGATGCGTCTGTGGTAAAAGCACATTGAGCATTACCTACACACCGTTCCTGCCTGTGGAGCTGTTGTCACTTGAGCGGAGATTAAGAATGACTTGTTTTTTGATTCAGTGGCTCAATCTGGCATCGACGGCCCCCGTTTCCCCTCAAGCCAAAATTGATCAATTTCCTTTTTAATGTCACAAAGCAGCCACGTGAGATGAAACAGTGGTTAGTGCAGCTGAGGGAGACGAGCGAGGGAACGGAGTGCACACTGGTGTGGAAGGGACGGCGGGGCCGACCAGATCATATCCTGAGGGGTAAATTCAATCACTACAGGAAACAGTCACAGAGACAGGGGGCCAATAAAAGGCAGCCACACAGGCACAGAAGAGAATGTGATATCAATGGTTATGATGGCATAAAACAGCAAGGGAGATGATATCTGTGTTCAGTATTGGTTAGATATTAGCCTGGGGATTTTTTCACCTCCACGTGATTATTTCTTCAAATTAATCTTCCCTGTCGGACAGAATGTCACTGTATATAATCCCAAAACCAACCTGTCATCAACAAAAGTCATTCTATACAGATAGTGAATGACGAGGAGCAGGACGCTGCTGTAAATATCATTTGTCTCCTGCCAGTAAAAGGTGACCCAAGGCTGTCTGTCTGTTATTAACCTCTATTAACAGATTCTGCATGTGAATGTGCAGAATCTGGAAGTGAGGGACAAGAGTCTGGTTTTCATCTCTAGTGTCACCAATCACGTTTGAGCAGGCTTCGATGGCCCGCAGGTGAGCAGTCGGTGTGGAAAGCAAAAAATTCCTCTTGATTTTCAATTTATCTGCAATCACACTCAGACGGCCGTTTATAGAGATTAGTCAAAATGTCTCCTGGACACGAAACACCTACAAAAAAGTAACTATGCTGGGTTTTGTGTGGAGAAATGTTCGACTTGTGAGATTAGAGAAACTAGTCGGACTGTAAACGTGAACAGAGTCGTGGCTCAGATATCTGCTGTCTACAGAGGAAGGCCCAAAATATCGGCCACTGCCCCCAGAGGCTGATTCATCATCAGAGGGCGATTGGTCTGTTGTAAACCACATTCCATACATCACACATTTCTTGGTTCATTTTCTATTTTATGTCTCAATCTAAAGCTGATATAATATTACACAGTCAAAGAAGGAATTATTAAACTATTTCAGGGGCAGTTTTAGAGGCGATTACTCTGTGGAGATGTCTCTTATTTCTCTACTCAGTCTTTTATGGATCTTGCAGTGACACTGAGTCATCATTCAAGGAACCATCTGCCTATATAATAACAAATGACCTTTGATGCACCGCGTGAAAAACAGTGCAGCTGATGTGTCGATATCGTCATTCATATTCACACCAGGGGACGGATTATGAGTCTCAGCAGGGGGACGCAATGAATCCAGAGCTTTATCGCGGTCATCGCCTGCCTCCGTCAGCTGCTCTTATCAGATTCAATGAGTAAATCAAAATGTTGCCAGGGTTGACGGTGACAGGACCAAACAGCCTGCCAGCTGAAATCTGGCTGTTTATATGAGAAACCCGATATTGTGCTCAGCTGCTGTTGGCCGGTCCTCATCACTGTTTGCTCCGATCAGCTTTATGAGGGCGAATAAGGTCACCTTCACTGCAATATCCTGTTACCACTCCTTCATTCTTTCCAATGGAAAAACATTTGATTATTGCCTCAGCGTGTGCACATGAGTGTATGCATCTGTTAGTGTGCGTGCATGTGTGTGTGGCCTGGTGTGTGTGAACGTGCAATGACCTGTCTCTGGTCTAGTCTCTCTATTGTTGCATTAGCTCCATAGGCATGGCAGGAATCCACGGTGTAGTCGGAGCTGATGCCCAGCACCGAACACGAGTCACCGCACGACCCGTCAGCCACCACGATCACACTCGGCCACTCAGGCTGAGGGATGCGGCGCAGGTATTCCTCAGTGAACTAAAACAGGAAGAAAACAAACAAACAAACAAAAACACAATTATTTTCATGGTTCCATATTGAAAGGGGCTTCAAGCTATAAATAGAGGAAGAACGTAACAACTTGCATCTACTGTGCTGGAGCAAAACTTGTAAATGTTGATTTTTCCCTTCGCTGGAGGTGGGTGTGATTGTGGATGTTTGTTCAGTATTTTGTGAAAAAAAGGATCACAATGCTCAGACACTATAAACCTACATTAGTATAACATAACTACTTTATTGTAAGTACGTATTAGTATAATTGTAAAAAAAAATAGGTAAACAAATAGGTAATTGGTGATTCATTGTTACAATTTACAGGTTTAGAGCATCATTATTTAAAATTTGGGAAATCTTTTTTCTAGATTCCTTCATTTAACATAAATCTTTGAAAAGTAAGTTTTTACAACTTATACATCAAAGGATTTGATTTATTTTTCTACCACTGTGTAATATTTCAGAGACAAATGGGCTGTTTTTTGTATTATCCCCATACAAGCTGTTACAATATACTCCAGAGGCTATTCTTGTCTTAGCAGCAGTGCGTCTCTTACAGAGATTTATTATTATGCCTGTGTGCACTGCTGCACCTCAGTAAGACACCAGGCATTTGTCTGTGCACAGGACAAGAAAGAGCAGGACAAAGTGAGGTGGGGACAGACTGAAGGGGGAAAGGAAGAATAAAAAGGGGCCTTAGTAGGGTCTTTAACATATATCTAAGTTTAATCCATTCAGACTGCAGTGAATAGGGGATTTATAAGATCCCTTTTACATGCTCAGATCTTTGGAGGGGGGGGGGGGGGGAGTAATCAAACATAAGTTCCTGTCTACTCGAGAGGAAAGGGAGAACTTGAGAGAGACTCTGAACGAAACTGAAATTTATTGTGATCAAAGATCCTCTGGACCTTGTCTTCCACCTCATGAAGTTGGTGGATAGTAGTGAGGTTAGCTACTGATAACAGGAATGACAGCAGAGAGAAGAGTAGCAACAGAAAAGTGTACAGATAATAGTTAGTTATGTTTACTACTGTGTAATTGATGGTAGGAAAAAACACCAAAGTTCAATGACCACGTCTCAATATCCTCAGTGACGCTTTGACTCAAGTTTAATGGAGCAGGGATGAAAATAGTCGACTCTGGTTCCCAGCAATGAAATAATATTCACCAAGCATTGAGTCATTGTTTTTCAGTAAGAGGTTTTTTTGTCCTATAGTGGAGGTCAGGCTGGAGGAGAGAGGCTTAATGTGATGTTATTGTTCTCATGCTGAGGGTCTCCACAGCGAGGGGTATCTAATAAACTTAACTTTTTAATAAGACAGGGACAGCATCTGTTAGTTTATCATCATGCTTAGATCAACATTAGTGATCTCTGAAAACCGGGTATCTGCCCGGATACACTATGATACAGGTGGTCCCCTTAGTAAATACCTTTCTGGAATCATGTTTAATTCAAACAGGATTACAATTTATAATATGTGTTATTCAGATGCTGTAAAACGCTTGGATTTGAAAGTGTTTACTAAAATTTTGTCTTTACACCCCACATGACCTAAATGTCCTCAGGTTTGAGGTCAGTTTACATAACAGGTTATTTCCACTGATGAGCCCGCTTTCAGTCTGATATAATACAATGTCGTATAAAAAGAAGCTTTGGAGGAATTATATAAAATCAAACCTACATATATATGTCTGTTAATAAGAAAAATAGATCAGCAGAAAGCCAAGTGTTAAATGGCTTGCTCCTGAAGAAGGCTTGTGAACCGTGAACAGGGAACCTGAGTATAAGTCTCTTTCAGGTGTTTTAAAGGGCAAAATGGCTCATGTTGACAGCAACACAAAAAATTCAAAAGGCTTTTCAACAGTCAGAAAATGAAGTAGTGAAGTAGAGGAAGCCTGGACCAGGTTCACAGAAGAGATGGAGGAGACCGGGGAGCAGACGTCTCTGTCACCATCACTGCTGATCCATCGGATTATGAAGCCATTACATGATGAGCTGGTGTGAGTGTCTCCCCTCTACAAAGTGATCACACATCATTTCCAGATCGGTGGTTTTGCATGAGATCAATTTAAGTTTGAAAGAAAATGAAACCTGTACAACACAGTATGTATTGCTGAGAATAGAGCACAGGGATTATTTACCTCTCTGCAAGTTGTTATAAACATTGTGTTGAGCTGATACAACACTTGTTAAATACATACCGTTTAAATCAACCAACTAATCAAATGTTATTTGTATAGCCAATAATCACAAATTAAAATTTGTCTCATATGGCTTGACAAGGTGTGGCATCCTCTGCCCTCAACAAGAGTACGGAAAGATTACCCAAAAAAAAGGGGGGGGGGGGGGGCGTAGAAACCTCAGAGAGCCACATGTGATGGATCCCTCTACCAGGACGCACAGAAGTGCAATAGATGCTGCATGTAACTGAGAACATGAGTAAAATAACAGTATTTACAACATTGAAGAAACAGTTTGTAACACAATGGAAAAGTGTGTGAATGTTTAAAGTATGTGTACACGAGAAATATTATCGGATAGAAAGCTGTACCTTGGTTCCCAGCTGCACCTTCACCTCCACCTTCTGTTTCTTCTGCTCCAGGATGCTCAGCAGGTACTCCTGGAACACGCCTATCCTGGTGAAGAAGTGCTCGTCGTGCCAGCAGCCCTCCATGTTGTCAAAGTCCACACCGAGTCCCAGCAGGAACTTCACGCTCCGGGGATCCAGCGCGATCTGCTGGGGCCGGCACAGCAGCGCGCTCCGGTACCGCTCGTCCAGCACGGTCAGTTTCAGCACCTTCCCGGAGCGGACAGCGACCAGCGCGGCCGTCAGCCCCACGGGTCCCGAGCCCACGACGAGCACCGAGATCCGGGCTCGCCACTGTCTGATGCCGTCCAGGCTCACCTTCACCACCACGTACACGGCCACCGCCACCAGGGTGCTCAGAGCCGTGTCATAGGCCAGAGCGCGGTACTTTTCCTCCGGGTTTTCTCCAGCATGCTCCGCCTGCAGCGCGTCCATAGCTCCAGCAGAGATGATACTGTGTGGGCTCCTCTATCCACCAGCCCAGCGTCCTCTCGTCATCTGTGCGTTCACTTGGAGACAGCAGGAGGGTTTACATCCGTGCACACGCACACCAGCTGAGATCTACCAAATCCCTCCTCTGCACGTTGAGTTGTTGCTGCGCGCTGGACCCTCTCTCTCTTTCTCTCTCTGCCATCTCTCTCTCTCTTTCGTCCAGCCTTAAGTGACTTGAGTCCGGAGGGTGAGCAGTGTAAAGACCCCTCAGCTGTCATGTTTGGCAAGTGCCAGGACTTCAGAAAGGCAGTGGTAAACGATATATATTGTATGTAAAAACTATAGCTATGATATAATATAAATTTACTTATTTTAATCACATGCCTACACCTACATAGGTATGTCTTCTTTTCTAAAATCCTATAGATGCAAACTGTGGGGAATGGACATGTGCTTTGTTTTTACTCTGAGAAACTATTGATTTTCTGATGCTAAAAAAAGAGAGGTCGATTTAAATGTCTCTCTCTCTTTCTCTATCTATGTCTCTCTAACAAACACACACACCACACAAAAACACACACACACTGTACTTTTATCCTCTTTCTGAGGTTCTTCTAACCCTAAAAGCAAATGTGAATGCTTTAGAAGCCCTACTCACACATGCCAGCACCAAAGTAAACATACAATCAATCAGTGTGTACAGACATCTACTCCTGTGATCAATGTTCAGTTTGGGATCTGAACTGGGTGATGAAGGTTCACAGATTTACACAAAAACAGCAGACGAAAGATAAAGAGGGAAAAACAGCCAGAGGACAAGAGATGCTGGTTCATGTTTCCTACAAATCACATCTGCTGATAAGCAGCTTCACATTAATCTCCACTTTATCCCTCTGTGCCATTCAGTTCAATTTCAATTAAGTCTGACCATTACATTACGGATCAATTTCCTTTTTCTTTTCCTGTGAAAGAAAAGCAAGCAGTGACCGTGTGGTCACTTCACCATGGTGATGGCTCCTCAGAGGACAAGGCCAGTTTGTATGAAATCATTCTGTGCTGCTGTTTTTGACGGTGCTGTTGCCTTACTACAACTGAATGACCTCACTATACCTCTGGGTGGTGTTAGGATTTCAATATTTTAGCTATATTCTGTGTCTGACTCAACTCTAAATGAATAAAGATAGAAGCAGTTTGAGTCAGATATAATGCCTTCTATACAAATTATTAATAAATAACCTTTTCCTTCCTAGTGTGTAATCTTGAAAATTAGAATGTGTCTACGTTATAGTTGTGTTTCGTTGTTTTGGTTGAATTGTTTGGAATGTCTGTACAAACAGAGTATTGTTTTGATATAGCAAGAACACAATAATCTTTTCTCCAATTGTCAACACCATTGGCCCACATGCCATCAGCTGTGTCAAGGCCTTGGGAGTGGCTCCTTGTCACTTCCTTATTCCAATGCCAAGAGGATGGCCTACGCCTGCGCACTTTCGAGGAGGAAGAACCAAGATCTACTGTTATAAAATAGACAGGCACCGGCTGTTTGATGCGTTCTGATGGGTCTCGTGTTCTGATGCGACTTGTTGGATGCCCATTGCTTTGCTGATTGATACCTTTCATTGCTTTCTAAATAAATACTTGATTGAACAAGCTGAGTTCGGCTCATCTTCTCATATTTAGGATAAACCAACACGCCTGACAGTGGTTTGGGCTCATTTACATAAAGTTAACAAAGAAAGAACAAATAAGGGAGCAGATTAAATTAATAGATTTTTTTCAAATGGATATTAGTTGGTGTCATATTCTCTCATAGAAATTGTGAACATTCCCCATCACTCCTCTCCTAAAAACCTCAATGCAACACATTCATTAAATGATTTTGCATTTTCATCATAGTGCTGACCTTTGAGCCCCATTAGAGCCCAATAAAAAAGTCAATTTAGCAGGTAATGATGTCATCAGTTTATCTAAATGACTCTTCACATGAGATTTCTCCTCACAGGAGACAGAGGTTCATACAGGTTATTCATCACTGCATCTGACTACTACTGAAAAGTGCCTGAATCCATATGTCAATTGAAATTGCCAGGGAATTGGAGAGAGAGAGAGAGAGAGAGAGAGAGAGAGAGAGAGAGAGAGAGAGAGAGAGAGAGAGAGAGAAAAGGGAGAGGGAGGTGGTCATATTGGTTCGATACATTATGCTTTCCACCTTGGTTTCCACCTCTGCTCAGGTGCCTAGCAACGATCACACTGCTCTGACAGTCCAGGTGAAAGGAGAAATGCTCTAATTACAGCAAAGAGCTGCAAGCTGGCTGGCAACCACAGACGAGGCCTTTTCATGGAAAAGAATGGAGAGGGGTCACCTGGAAACACAGCCAGGAGCTGAAATATTCCAATGATCACTTTGTGGAACTAAAATGTAGTCTTCACCTTAATACAGAGTGAGCTGAAAAGCACGAAGAGTCCAGTTCCATTTGTTTTGCATGTATGACACATCTGTATCCAGCCTAAATAATGTACGGGTACCTCCAATACTTCCTGACATAATGCCCTGAGAGATAATGCAGCAGAAAACAATTCGGAGCAACACTTTTGCTTTGATTTCCACATCAGCGTGTTAATTTATGCAATTACAAAGGGGGTATGGAGATAATCCATCCACGAAGCCTCAGGATCTGAATGTGTTAATGACACTGAGCGGAACCCTCACACGTCCCGCTCTGACACAATCCTACGCCACAACAAAAGGAGCAGAGAGAGCGGGTCTTTATCAGCTCACATCTTACAGCTCAGTAACTGGGCTGTGCATAGGTCTGAGGTCATTAGAGAGGAAAATAAACATTAGGCCTCCACACAGTGAACACAAACCCTCATTGTTGTTAGGGAGTTCAGGCGGCTTTGAACTAGTATATCTATGTACAGGGAGACGGGGGGGCACTCGCTGGGAGAGTTTACAGATTCTGTTTGCGGCCTGTACACCCTCTCTGTGTGTGTGAACAAGCTGAGGTGAAATGAAGAGGACACTCAAGGGACGGAGACGGCAACTTAGCATGTGTGAGTGCATCTTGTTTACAGATTGAAGAGAGGGCAGAGTGTCACAGAAGCACAGCAGCTAGTCTGATACAAAGTGTATCAGCGTTAGGAGCTCAACGTTTTGGAGGGATCACTCCGGTATCTGCTTGGGCACTGCGATTGGTTTCTCGTTCCCTGTGCTGAGGTCGTTTCATTCATTCAGTCATTTATACAGTTCCTCTTCCACTGCTCCACTTGGCACCGGAGTAGCTGTTACGATCTCCAAATGAATCTTGTGGTTTCATAAGGGTTTTTCCCAGATGTCCAACTCAAATAAACATCCTCTCTGTTGGACATACCACGGCTCTGGGAGAGAACAGAACTCAACGACCCCCCCCCAGGTGTGATAACACACAAGGAAGTCTCCCGATCATTTTGAATGAACTGCAAATACTTTGGATGGTCATTTCAAGGCCTCGGGCCGAGCAGACGTCACAGCTCACACTCACACAACAGATTAGACTGGACAACAGCCAAAATATTTGGTGCACTTCATCTCAAGGGCAGACGGTGAAATGCCTCCGTCGCTGGACAAATGAAACGACTGCTCATCGGGTCATCCTTTTGCTCTTGAGTTCCAGTGCTGGATCTTTTGCTCTGTTTTTGCACTGTCTGTTAGATGCGGTTGGTGAAAGTGGAAAATCCCACACTCGTTGACGCGTTTGCTCTGCCAGCCGTCGTCCTGTCCATCTGAGTCTCAAGTAGTGACGTGTTCAGTGCCCACAGACCGAAACTGCAGTGACGTGCGTTCAGGCAGCCGAGAGCACACTTTGACCAGATCACATCACCATGGTTACTCAGTGTAATAAGGTAGGTGCGTGACGCTGAATGTTGCCATCTTAGCACCTTACTGGAAGGATTCCACCAATAATCAGGGGCTGCAAATCTAGTTTATTTCCCAATAGCGGCCCAGTAGAGCGCATAATAGCACAATGATTCCTTAATTGCATATTTTGATCTGATAAGTGCATTCTAAATGAATTCTTAAGTCTCATTGTGGGCACTCAAAATGTTAACTGAAGCATGTCACAGTTGCTGTTGAGAGACATTAATTACAAACTGTGTTGGCATCGACACATTGTCAAGAAAACCAGCTGCAGAGGACAAGAGAGCCAAGATTGATAATAAAGACACAAAGTTTATATTGAAAAGGGAAAATGAACTTGTCACACTGCATTCAAATTACTGTCAGGACTGTTGCTGGTATTTAACAAGACTTTATTTTCTCACAGAGATTGAATAGAGACACGTTGATAGGTTCCATTATCAGCTGAAAACATGACAACTCAAACACGCACATAAAACTAACTGCAGTGGAGAAAGCAGGACAACTAAGTGTTAAGAACTGTTCCATCTCAGGTGTTATAAAACCTGCACTACAGGAGCTACCCTGGCAAATGATACTTTACTTTTACATCATGAAAACAAACCTTTGAAAAACCAGTATTTAAAGTATTATCATGTTACAGCCGAGAGCAAGAGCAGTAAATAAAATTAACCCCTTAACATTTTAATAGTTCTTCAGAAATAGTTTTGGGTCCTAATACACATACATGTTCCCAGGAGGACCAATGACTTCATTGGTCTGGGATGTTCACCAGCTTTTCCAGTAGTTCACGAGGACAAATCAAATTAGATTCCCATGTAATCTGACAAGTTGTTCTAGAAAAGGAGTCTGAATCTTTCTGACTGTATAATACAGTTAGATTTAAATTACACGTGTATCCTGTAAAATGCATTTGCACTTGAAAGCGACTATACAAGGTTCTGCCTCAACAACACTTCAATCAGGCCAGAACCCCTAATTAAGCTGCAGTGAAAAATAACCACTTTGGACAGAGATACAATAGAACTGCTTCAGACGTGCTGGGTACAACTTAAAGAGCATTGTACTCGACACATTTTGATGGAACAGTGGTGAAGTGTTTCTGGCAGATGGTCATTAGCCTCTTCAGTCCCTGTGGTGAGAAAAATAAAAACAAGATGAGAAAGCTCCAGTTTGACTGAAATGAGAAAAACATCGTAGATTATCCTAAATTTAGTATAATTCATGCTATTGACGGGAACAGGATGAGGTTGTTACGCTATAAATTCACCAAATACTGTGAAAGTTTTGTTGGCAGAGGTGGAAACATAAATTAAATGAATTCACAGGCAACATATCAGGCTTAGTTTTAGACCTTAATGCCACATTTATTATTGTGTATAAATATGTGTACATATATGTCCATTGTGGATAAATAATGTAACTTTGAAGCATGACAACATGATGTCTATTGATTATCACTACATGTTAATGTGAGGATCTTGTCATGTTTATTAGTTTGTATTAGATTTAATAAGGTTGATGAGTCAATATCCTGAAAAAGTTATAATATAGATATAATCCCACCTAAATCAGGATTTCAATGCCATTTGTAGTAATGGATATTAGGGTCTTACCTGAATGTATTTTCTTTGAGTCTCATCGTTGAGAACGTGCGCCACGTGCTTGGAGAAAATCTTTTCTCGTCCAGTACGGGCGTGGATACCCACCATGGTCACACCAATAGGCCAGGGTGCATTTCCGATTGCCATCTGCAGATAGGCATCATTTGCCTTGAGAAAAAAAAGATGCAGATTGTTTATGACAATGGGAAGTCGATTTTTGATAATTAATAGAAAACTGTGATCAAATACTCAACACACCTTCACGTATTCTCGCTCCAACATGAATTTGATGATGTCTGTGATTGACTCTTTGATGTCAGCGGGTAAATTCTAAAAGAGAAAGAGAAATTAGGATCATTAAAAACTCTAGCATGAAAACTCACATCTTGCTTTAGTCTGCTCAAACACTATACCTTCTTCCTGAGCTTCCTGAAGAGAGGCTTGAGATAAGACTCGGTCTGTGAGTGGGTTGCACTGGCCAGCTTGCCCTGAACACTGCGCTTCACGTGGTCTTCTCGTTTGTTCAGATCCTTGGCCCAAACCCCAAGAAGAAACTGGAACACAACAAAAAAATCTGTCTATCAGGAAAAATATTACCAAAAATCGTAACAGTGACCACCACTTGATTTTGACAGACTCTTGACTTGAAACATATTGTACAACAAAAAACAACAAATAATTATATATAATATTTAATTTAAATAGATGAAAAACAAGATGAATTGCAATTATCCAACAGCTCCTTCTAGATCCAAGGCAGAGCTTGATGTTTTTGGTCTTACCCACAAAAACTTGTCAATAAGTTCCTGGTCTCCAAGATCGTCTCCGGTTCCCAGAGTCTTACCAAGAGCCTGGAGTAGATTTTCAATATTAGAGAGCAAAATAAACCATAACATTGATTAACAAACATATAATGTAAAAATCAGTTGGGTATGATTTTATCTGTACACTACAAACAGGTATTCAACAAGCTTGTCAAAACACAGCAAACACTGTCCAGAGACATGTGAAGCTGTTCTTGTTCAGGTTCATAAAGGGAACATCTGTTCACACATGTACAACAAGCTGGACAAGTGTCTGTCTTTTGAGGGAAACAGTCTTTATCCAGTTGCTGCTCGAATTTCACGAGAGAGAGCTGCGGTTGTCGGCTGCACATGTCATCAAAGCGCTGCAGCTCAATGACCTCGAGCTGCTGGGAGGCTACGCTAGCATTACGATGTTTCACTTCCCCCCCCATTCAGTGCAGGTTATTCTCTGATGAATTACGCTTCGGAATGTCAAGAAATGCCAATTGCCTGTTTCATTTTTGATTTATATAAATGTGTTATTTCACCTGCATTTATTTCACCCTAACATCTGTTTGTAGTCACATCAAGTAGGATCTACAAGGTGCATGTCTGCAAACTGTAGAATAGTGCTGCCATCATGAGGTGATAATTGAAAACGCAAAGTGATCACTCTGGATTAATCAATATAGAGTAGCAGGCCACGTACTGTAATCTTTGAGAGATTAAACGGATAATTAAAATGAGGTCACGGTTGGCCAGTGGGCTGGACTATGGACACACCGGCTGTAAAGGGTTTTTGTACCTCAGTGTGTGTTATTTAAAAGTACAAAAGTATTTATTACTCAAATTACTTATAGCTTGAACTGACTTTAACAAAACTATTTACAGACAGGTGACACAGCTAACTGTTCAACGTATGGGGAGAGCGTGGCCTAGGGGATAGAGCGGGTGCTCTGCAACAAGAAGGTTGCCGGTTTGAATCCCACTCTATCACATCTGCATGCCTAAGTGTCCCTGGCAAGATACTGAACCCCTAAATGGCCCCTCATAAATGCTGAGTGTTCTAAAAAAAAAAAGTAAGTCGCTTTGGATAAAAGCGTCAGCTAAATGACATGTAATGTACCTCCAGTTCTTCTATAGTGGTGTTTTCTTCATGTACTTTCAGGTCATGCTGTGTGTCCACTTCTCCTGCCTCTGTCCCTCCAACAACCTCATTCAGGTACTGCAGGTCGATCTTGTCCATGGCTGTTTTCAAATCGTTCCTCAAGCCCTAAACATAAAGAAAGCAGCAAATACAAGGAGTAAAGGAGTGTTGATCAGCACAATTCTGGAGAGTAGAACCATTTTTGAATTGAACATGACCGCTGCATTGCTGAGACGTGAATGGCTCTGAACAAAAGAAAACCATCTGCTTATGATTTTTCTTTGTGGTGACAGCTAATAGAACGATAACGTATATAACTTTTCCAAAGTAGAGGTGAATTCAGTTGGAATTGCCCTCACACTGGTTTCCAACCATATCCGTACCTTGTTCACTTCTGGGGTCAGAATCTCAATCTTCCTGAGTCTCTGGAAGGCATCATAGTCCGCCTCGGCAAACATTCGGATTGGTTCACCTCTTTCTCTGAGCCGACGAATTACCTACATAAACACAGCAAATTACATATTTAATAATACGTAATGCAAATCTGAACAAAAAATGCTCAGAGGCAAGCGTCACATTATACATATTTACTCACCTCCTGTCGTGACAGTGTCATCGGCAGCTTCTCTTCTGATGGCTCCATTTCTGAAACTGGGGTTGCAGCGCTGAATTGCTCATCTTCCTCCTTATCCTTATCAATCTTCAGGGAAACATGGAGGAAACAGATGTACTGGTGTTATTGGAGGGATATTGACGTATTATCAAAAGATTTTTTTCATTCTGCTCCAATGCAAAAGAAAGAAATACAACTCAGATATGTAAAAGCAACTGCTGTGTCTTGATAAAACAATATTTCACTGTATATACATGTAGTTCTTCAATAAAGACAAGCCACAATAATTCAACAATCAAAGCAGGCATGTTGAATATCATATAAACCTCATAACATCCATTTATAGGAACTTGAATGCTGGTGTACCACCCAAAGTCAAAAAACAGGCAAAAAGTATTTTTTTGGCAACAATGAAACTTAAAGTATACAATAAGGTCATGCGATTTTAGGCCCATGCATCCTGATACTCTTAGATTGTGGCTTAAGCAACACAATCTAAAAGAACCAACAGAAAACTGACGACAAGACGCCTTCCAAAGTAACAATGGCCCTGGCTCCAACAAACGCAGCATCCAGCATGAGCGTCTTAGGTCTTGCACAAAATGGAACAGAAATGCAGTTTTCCGTAGAGCGACTGTTACAATGCAATGCAAACTAGTGAAACAAAAACCATGGAAACTCAAAGTTGGCCAACATATTAGAGCTACTGAAGCTGCTGTCCCAGATTATGTGCAAAAAAAGAGACGCAATTTGACAACAGAAATATATTTTTAATATCCATTTAAAATCCCATGCTGAAATCCACATCCTGGCTGTGTCCCACTCCGGCTTTGTGGCTTCCTTTCTTTGTTGCCTGCTACGAGCAGCAAAGTATTTGGTGACTCTGTTAACAGTGACACATATGATTAAGTTAAAAAAAAAAATAGATTTAAATTCATTTTTAAAATGACCAGTTTAACAAGCCCAGCCAGCAGACATAGGCATTTTTTTGTATTCTGGAGGCTCACTGACTTCAGCAAATGATCTTACAAAAAGGATGCCAAGGAAGCAGAAGCTTTTGGGACACAGTGTGTTCTCACTGTACGTTCTCATGCATCCTGGTTGCTCATTTCACTGTGCATTGCCCTACCTGGCTCTCGGGAGTCTCTCTCTGAACCTACAGATGCAGGCAGCAGAGGCAGGTTGGGAAAAAACAGCACAATAAACACAGATACAAACACTAATTTTCACCTGAGCAGTACTGCCTGACTTCATTTCATTTACAAAAAGTTAATTCTGAGTATTAGACTGACTAAATATGATATAATAACTGAACTGAAGAACCGAAGGCATTGAAGGGATTTATGCATCTTTGTGTGACAGTAAGAGTAGACAGAGAGTGACGGGTATCAACCTTATATCCACATCTTTTGAAGTAATCTTCTTGTTCCTTGCGAGCAAGATCCGACCTTTTGAAGTACCGTTTGGAGTCCTGGGGACAGAGGGACAATTAGTTAGATTTTTTCAGGGCATTGTATGTATGCTGTGACAAGGAAAAAACAGTGAACCACTGTGCAATGACCTGGTTTTCTGAATTAATTGGTCCTAAAATATAATCCAAGTCCGAAGTACAGACAAATACAATGCTAAAAATCTAATAATGTACAAAACATACAGATTTATTTGTTACATCCCTTAAACCGGCACAGGGATGTGAAAAGATATAGTAACCCTTAAAGGAACCGATCAAACCCTGCCAGCGATATCCTAAAATAAATGTTTACAATAGTTGAGGATCAGACCTGCACAACATTCCTCAAAAGAGCTTCACTTCAGCCATGTTCTTATGATGTCTTGTTGACAGGCATTACTACTGAGTGAAGGTCTGGACTCTGGCAGCCTGTCCTTGTGTCAGGTCACTCTACAGCAGATGGGGTCAAATCCCTGCTACATCACTGACAGCCACCCTATATCATTCTGTAAAATAACCTTGATCAGAAGTCTCCTTCGAGGCAGAACAGATAACTCAAAGTGATTTGAGTGTTTATAAAATAATTGTAACCTTCACCTCTTCTCTTGTTTCACTGTCTGGACTCTAGGTTTGCAAACTCCAGACTCCAATAAACTTTTGAGTGGGATTCACAAACTTAATCCAATTCTACATTGCGATTACTTGAAGGATCTATTCAATAAGACAATAGCAACACGTGTGTTGTTGGTTAAAATAAAGCGTTTGTTCATTAATGTAATTAATTGAACATATGACTATATTGTTACATACATGTGTATAATCCCAAAGGCCTCATTGGAGTTTTATACCCATCTACCCCGAAGTTAACGTTAAAGATGATCAACACAGCTCGGTGATAATCTACTAACATTCGTGCGACGCGTCATGTTTAATTTTAGGGAATCAAAAGAGTTCGTCTCCGTAGAAACGTTTTGGGAATAGGAAACTGTAATTCGAGTTTCCTGAGCACAGTTAGTGCTTCTCAAAATTAGCATACGAGGCTACAAGCTAACAAACAAATGGCCGAATCAGCGACTCACGTCAACGAGCTGATTTTCTTCGAGGAGTTTCCTCTTCCTGGCGATTTCAGCTTTCAGTATATCCATGTCTGAACTGGGATGTCAGTGGTTAGTTCTCTATTTCCAACAAAAAACACTGGAACAAACAGTAGCTGCTGTGCTAGTGACGACACACAGACACCGGAAGTTCATCTCAAAACCCCGGAATACTGCATTTCAGTCTAAGAGTCCCTCAGTGGTTCCGTTTTGTACATTATGTTTCAAAATAAAAAGAAACGCAAGACAAAACAAAATGTTACTACCTGTTATTTTTGTTTATAACAGATTTCACATAAATCACATTACAGCTCTTAATATTTAAACCAAGCACTCCTGTTTAAGGATAACATCAGATATACTGTTATTATTTTGATTATGAGTGAAGTGGAAAAAATATTTCATCCAAATATTAACTTACTAAAGTGTGTTGTTTTCTAAGTTAAATATTTATGTCTTGGGTTTTCAACAAACAACACATTTCTTATTTACATTACGAGGACCTGAATCTGCTCAAATTGAACTGTGTGTGTGTGTGTGTGTGTGTGTGATAGACATACCCTTTATTTGAGAGCCCAGATTTTTCCTTTTTTAACAATTTTGTGCTAAACCATTTGTCTAGCCAAACCAACCCTAACCCGAATCAGAGTGCCATCTGCAAGCAGACAGGTGATCAAGACGAATTTAGATTATTCCCCCCTAAAGTGAAATTTTGTAATATAGGCTGTGAACAACTACAGATGAATTATACTTCATGCATGGACCACAGTGTGTCTTTTTCAGAAATAAGAAAATTATAAGGAAAAGTGACCCCAGCTAGTTCAATGGTCAGCACTTGTTTCTCACTGGGGCCTGTACTACTTCCTGTTTTCTACTCTATACAGTTGCCTGAGGTGAGGTCATGACTTGTGAGAGAACAGTTTTGCCGCTGATAAGAAGATGAGTTTATTCCATCTGACTCATGCCTGCTATGAGAGGACTTTTTTTTTATTCTAACAAATGGAACAAGAAAATGCTGGACAACCAACTCATCATATCTTTTTAAAAGAGCCTTTTTTTATTTTATTGTCCTGGGCTTTAGTCCTTATATTCCTCATTGTTCCTTATCAATTGTTATAGTTTGTATTATTATTATTATTATTAGTAGTAGTAGTAGAATTAGTAGTAGTATTATATCAAGTGTACTTCTCACTTCAGTCAGACATTAAATGTGTAAACATGAGATCATTTGGTAATTTTACATTCATGATAGTAAATAGAGAATTTCTATAAAAGAAAAGTTTGTGTGAGTGTGTTGGGTCTCGTTGCTTTTTGGGTTGCATGTCTGGACTCCACAGTGTCTGACTCGACCTTTCAGACGACAACGTTACCATCAGGTGGCGCAAAGGGATATGTGACGATCTTTTAATATTAAAGTCATTAATTTATTTACATGGCGCAAGGGAGGAACCAGCATCACGCCGGAGACGGGAGCAGATCTTACTCAGCAGCGGTTATCAGATGAATGGAACCACAGCACGGTGCAAATGTGCGGATGACAGCGTCTGTGTATAGCTCAGCCTGAGGAGGAATAGAAGTGATCAATAAGGCAGACGGACACTGACTGTGTCCTGCTAACTGAATCTGAATCCTGCTCTCTGATTTTCCCCCTACTGCGCTACTTCACTGAACAAATCCTTCTGAAGATGGAGTTTGGGGAGAGGAAGAGGAGAAGGAAGTCTCGGAGCTTCAAACTGGTCACGGATGAAGGTAGGCTGCTGGATGAATGGATGCAGGACCGTGCGGAGACGCGCGTCTGTGTCTGGATGTTTGTCTGGCGCCGTGTGCCATGCAGAGGCGACACTGTAAACAAAAGCAACGGCCACGACAATGCCTGCATCGATTTTAAACAAACAGCGAATGATTCACATTTTACATTTGAAACAATATCTGACTCATTATAGCTCCTGACAATAAGATCTAATTAAGGAGACGAACGGTGCAACATATGTAAACATGTTGCGCATGCATTCTGGGCATGCTACATGCAGCCTTTGATTGTTCACTTTCTGCTGAAGCTGTAAGCTGTAGGCCACCTCTCTGACCAGGCTCTGACTACACTTCGCCATACCACCTCTCTGACCAGGCTCTGACTACACTTCTTCATACCACCTACAGGTGGTGGTTTCTGCATGGGATGGGAGGGGGGGGGGTCTGCCTCATTGACTCACAATCCCTGCTAGTCTGCACAACCCTCATCATAAACACGCAAAACAAAAGGCAAACATGCACCATTCCTGCAATCATCAACTAAAATATCTAATTCTTGTTATAGATAGATAGATAGATAGATAAACAGATAGATAGATAGAGAGATAGATAGATAGATAGATAGATTGATTCATAGATAGATAGATAGATAGATAGATAGATAGATAGATAGATAGATAGATAGATAGATAGATAGATAGATATGGGCTAATTGAAGACCAGCACAAAACTATTGCTAAATACACAAAATATAAAAAAGGCTTTGTAGTTCGTGGAGGCGGTTGGATTTGTTGGGGTATGTAATGTCCTGAGTGACCGTCTAACACTGTCTGTTGTGAAACCGTGCCTTGTAAGTGGAATACCCCATTTTCTTGACAAAACCTTGCTGTTTTACATGCAGATGATGACGCTTCATGTGTGATGAATCCCAGCTATAAGGATCCCAATGTGGAGCCTAAGGTGGCTGCTGTGCCTGAAGGTATGTGTCACTGCAAGGATTCATCTTTTGATATAACATAATGGATCTCCCTATTTTGACTGACACTCTTCTCTCTCAAAGTAGTTTGGCTGGGGGATGAAGGCATGGAGATAAAGAGGCAAATCACAGGAATGATGCAGCTCCTGAGTGATAAGAGCAGCAGGGCCTATCACCGTGTGGGAGCAGAGCAGGACAGCTCAGTGACGGAGCCCCCGGAGGCAGACTGTCGGGCCTGGCTACATCAACCTGCATCTTTGCCTCTTGTATCAGAGGACCACCAGAGCAACAGCTGGAGCTCTGCAGCGGACATGGGGCCTGCAACGACTTCAACCATATCTACTCCCATCCCCGGCGATCCAGGCTGTTCCCAGTACAGCACACGCTCCAAGGCCCTGAGGATCCTCAACCACACAAAGGATGGCATCAAAGTGAATGAGGATAACGGTAGAGTACCCGAGCATGTGTGAAGAGGAGATGGAAAAAAAATTTAATGAAACAGAAAGGAGATCCTCTCTAGTGTTGAAGTGTTTTGTTGTGTGTGTTTGAGTGTGAAGCAGACACTTAGGAGTGTTCTTGGCAAATGGATCGAAAAGAGATGCATACACACACAGTGTACACGCTGTCTTCAGAGATATGGCATTAAAGCACTACTGATTTTCCAGCAGATGTGGTACCACCTGCTGCGTCAGAGGCCCCCTGCTGCCTGTGTAACTGTAAGGGCACCTTGCAGGCCATCCTGCAGGAGCTGCGTGCCATGCGGAGGCTGATGCAGGCACAAAAAGGTCAGTGGTTAAACACAAATACTAACACACGGTGGGAGAGAGAATGGAGTGTGTGTCTGTCTTTTTGTAGCCACGCTGGAAAGGCAGGAACAGACAGCATCACCATGCCAACCTCGTCTCGGTCCAGGACCTGCTCCTCGCCGCAGGCCACGCAAGAGGAGGCCAATCTATAAAGTGGCACCGCTGAGTGTGTCTAGTACCAGGAGAGCTGCTCTTAGCCCTCTGGAGGCCTCGCCACTTATAGCTGCACTTGCAGAATCTGGAAAGAGGCAAGAATCAGAGAACCAGCGGGACGAATCGGCAGCCAACAGACATCCAGTCTCCTCTGAGGTTTCTGTGCTGCCACCTCGGAACAATCCAGTGGCTTTTAACAACTCACAGAGTCCTCTCCTGAACCAGTTAAGGGAACCTCAGTCATCAGAGGTAAACTGCATGTTAGTGTAAGTGAATGTGTATGTGCTGTGCAGTTTCTGTGACTAGCTTGTAGCAGTGATTTATACTTGTGTGAGTGTATTACACTATTTCCCACTGAAACAGTACTTATGCATTTTGAAGTTAGTCTGTGGTTTAAATTAATGTGTTTCCTTCATAAAACTTACAAAATATACTGATACTCTTTTCTAACATATATCTCCAACCCCATAAAAATGTCACGTGGTTAATGTTCTTCCAAGTTTGTATGAAGATGCAGATATAAGACATAGTGTTTTCTATTATAGAAAATCTCTCTTTATCATGTTTGACTTTATTTAAGCCATTTAAAATCATTAAACTTAGAAGCCATTATCAAGCTTATGATTTTGTTCCATTACCTTTGTGATCTCTTGGACGCACTCACATCATAACTTTCATGTATGATCATCATCATGCTTTATTTTTATATAATAATGTACAGCATTATGACTCATTAGGGATCTTATTATGATAGTGGTTTCTGTTGGACAGTTTTTATTTTCTCTCTAAAAACAGAAATGAATCAAGTTGTGTTCATCTTTCCCATGATGTGTTTTCGTCTCATACTGTGTATTGTTTGATTCCTTTTCAGTCTGAGGTGCGTCTTGCCAAGGATTACGATGTGTTTATCTCAAAAGCTCAGCTGGACTCCATCCTCGTCAACTACACACGCTCTGGGAGCCTGCTGTTTCGGAAACTGGTGTGTTTCTACAACATTACACATCAAACTCTTGAGTCTTTTATTTAAAACCACTGGATATTTCTTTTTTTAACAATCATTTGTAATTGTTTCTAATACACTTTGATAATAACTTGAGTTAACTAAAGGCTCCGCAATGTCTTACCATTGTGTGATTACATGTTTAGGTGTGTGCCTTCTTTGATGATACTACCCTGGCCAACTCCCTGCCTAATGGTAAAAGGAAGAGAGGACTCAATGACAATCGTAAGGGCTTGGACCAGAACATTGTAGGTGCCATTAAAGGTAGGCAAGAGAAAAGTACCATAGGCTTCGTAGCAGTGTACACCAATCACGACAAAGCAAGGAAACGTTAATAAAGTTGTGTAAACTGTGTTCAGTCTTTACAGAGAAATACTGCACCGAACACCGAATAGAGAAGTTGCCCGGGCCTCGGGACTGGGTTCAGATCCTTCAAGATCAGATCAAACTCGCCAGGAGGAGGCTGAAAAGAGGTACTGCCTGCAAGGCTTTTCTTGTAATACTTTATTTTCATATTTGGTCTGGCGTCATATTTCTACTTCTTTAATCTTATATTATCACGCAAACAGTTTTCTGAGATTTGACTTAAGCAAATAGTTATCATTAAGTAATACGGTTACTGTGTTCTGTGAATGTGTCAGGTAAGTTGTGATGTCCCTTTGACTCCTCAGATGCTGCAGAAGAAGTCTTAAATGGACCTTCTACAAGTATGAGACACACACACACAGGGACACATTTATTTACTTGTATACATTCATCTTTCCTTGCCTGCACCAATTGACTGTATGTACAGACGGATGATGCATCTCCACTTTCTCCCCCTCACCACAAAAATATTCCAGATATGAAAGCCACCATCTGGTGATCGGGGTAGGGAGCTCAGACAAAACCAAACATAGTGGAAATATAAACACAAGCAAACATCAGTGTGATAAGAACTTGTGACATTACTATATTAGGTCCATGTACCAACATGGAGTAGGGGGGGTTTATGACCTATATTTCAGCCAGTCACCAGATAGACATTTCGACTTCCCTTTTGTGTAGCTGACAAGCTATGGTCTCCACCTTTCCCCTCACTTCATCTTACTCCATCTTTCTACCAGGCCTCCTTTGAGCCCACAGCGTCTTTACCTCTCCCCACTTTGCCATGACATCACACGGAAACTGATGTTGCTGGCCTGCTTATTGGCTCATATGTCTTTGTCACGCGTCACTGTGACATTTGACATACTCACGCAGCTTCTCAAAATGTCAGCTAATTATCTTCACACCATGCACCATATCCCTTCTTTTACTTCTCTAGTGCACTGTTCACGTCAGAAAGGCCCTTCTCAGTTAACCTTTCAAAAAGGCAATGAGACCTGTAATAAAACACCAGATGTGTTGCTTATACATTGTCACACAAACACATAGAGGCTGTTCTGGTATTTCATTTGTATATTGTGTTTCTTTACAGGCTATGACTACAGCAAACCTGCAAGTGTGAATGGGACAGTGGTGAACATGACAGGTTGATATGAGGGCTGCAGAAGATTTCCTGATAGTCATCATTACTTCTCTAACTTGATCATTCATCATATTCTGATTTTTCTTTTGCAGTTAACTGCTGTGTTTTGGATGTAGAGGGGAAAACAGGACCACGTGTAGAGGAAGTCCCTCCCTCTCACACACACACACACTTGTGGTCCTTCAGACTTTTTATTTGACATGGCGTAAACCACTTGGATCTGGGATTCTAAACCAGCAGATGATACAGTGGTAGAAGAAATGTCAGGTTATTTTCAAGTTCAGAAGTAACTTAGGGCGACAGCTATAAAAGCCCACTCGCCTGTAGCTCATACGATATTTAGTCTACTAACTCAAAAGCCTGAAATGGGACAAAGTACTGCAATTCATATATTTTGCACAAATTACGTTTTATGGGATGTTGCCGATTGTGGATTAAGCCTTTAAAGTGACATGTACTTCAATGGGTGTAATGTGCAGTGCAGCATCAGCCTTAAGTTCAAACATTACATTGAAAAGTAAATATTTGATGTGAGCTGAAAATAAAAAAACTCTATAAAATAATGTTTCTTTTAACTTGTTGTAACTCTCGGGATGGAAATACTGTATTTCCCCCCTTGCAAATGAAATTGCAGTGCACATTAAAATGAATGGTTGTTTCCATCAATGAATATTGTTTCTTCACAACTGTGTTTTTCTGTTGAACACCTGAAAGTATAATTGATTCCTTCCTGCAGAGGTTTGACTTATAATAAGGAAATTAAGTTTATAGTAAAAAAATAAATTAACAATTTGAAATTATTTATTTCGATGGGATGATTAAAATATATGTTCATAAGAATAATTTTTTTCTGACCTTCTTATTGCCAAGCAGGTTAACACATACAAGGGATTTGCTGTGTGGTATTTGTGCAGGTATAAATATAAAAAATATAAACATAGGAAACAAACATTTAATATAACTAATACTATGAGCACCAGGGGAGGGATAGTGCAAAGTGAAAGATTATGGATCAATGAATATGTTTATATATTCCAACCAGGCAGGGCTGTCGTGTGCTCGCTCGGGTCGTAGATTTGGAGGGAAAACAGTAAATTAAAGGTACACTCCATTGTAGAGATTTTGTTGCCAGACTCCACAGCTCGTTAAAGGGGATGTCGAAGCAGCCATAGCTCAGGCGGAGGACCCTTTGAGAGCTCGTCACTTTCCTCTTTGTATTGTCAACCAAAAATCTTTTTCGTGACTGTTAAGGAGGACTCGACAACTCATCCATCCAGAGCTCGGTCGATGTTTGTGATAGTTCTAATTTTTTACCGTCCGGTCCCGACATTGCGGGCGAATATGTCTGAATTCTCGTCAGGCTTTCTCTGAAGACGCCCGTTTCTGGCCGCAGTGCATTGTGGTCCCGTCCCCGCTCTTCTGTCGGGGATCCACCGCTAACGTGAAGCTGGTAAGGATAAACTGGTCCGAGCAATTAAAGGGGAAATGTAGAAAGAATATAACTCCGCTTTGGCCCTAATATCGTGTTTAGGGCTCCTGTAAACAAGTGTACTGCACCACACCAGCACAGAAGCCACACACGTGGCGTGTTTACCCCGGTTTCATTGCTTTTAACGCTGATGTTGCACCACCTCGCATGGCGACGGGCAGGAAGGGGTTAATTTTTTCCGCCGCCGACATTTTTGCTCGGTGCACTACGGCAACTTTCTAACTTAGATGTGTGCAACGGGCCGGCGCAGTTTCTCCCGAGCTGGCGCCACGTCTGTGCTGCAGCGTGTTGTTGTTGTTGTTGTGCTTTGGATGAGGCGCAGATCTGCAGCTCGGGCGCTCCCCGCTCTTTTGTTGCTCAGAGCCGCCGATGCCCATCGGTGCACGGATCGACGTTTGCTAGCAAGAGCTAGCATCCGAGCGAAAACTGCATTTCCCATCAAAACAAACACAACATGATACACGCGGATGTGCCCGTCAGACTTAAAATGTCACAGCTTGGCTTGACGTGGGTTGTATTGACACTCGTGACTTTTTGTTTGCACTAATATTCCCAGAAACAGAGGGTTGAATGAAGTTTGCAGCGTTTTGCGTCTTGAACACTCCCACAGTTCACTGACCGATCCCACTTTGTGCAACCTGCAGCAGTTCAAACCTCGAGGAAATGGTTCGAATGGCTTCTCTTGTCAGGTGTTTCCCGCCGGGAAGTTACTGCGCTTCATTCAGTTATCTTCAGGGAAACTATGAGAATGAATTGATCAACACGCTGCAGCTCATTGTGATGGTGGAGGTTGTCAGTGGAGAGTGAGTGTGGTGCATGGAGCTGTGGAATGCAAACAGTGTTCAAGGCGGTGCTTTGCAAATTGCATCAGGAGCTGTTTACCACAGGCAAATACACATTTACCAATAGATCATGCAAAAGATACACGAGACACGCATGAAAAGAAGCAGCGATTAAAATATGTATAAAGTGCTTGTTTTCATAGTAACTGCTTGTGGGTTTGTGTGCAACAGTGCTACTGTGAGTGCAATCGTCATTTCTCTACCAGGGCACATAGATACTCATTATTGTGTGCTTTACTAAAAGTTCATTATAGTTAAGTTTTCTTTACCTGCCTTTAATTTAACACAGTACAACACGCTTAACCAGACATATACTCGTCATTACCTGCTAGAGATATGATTTATAAATTGGCCAATAAAAGCAGTTAAATCTTGAAGGTTAAATTACTTATTGAATTATTTTGCTTTTAATTGTTTTTTAAAGTCTGACTCTTTTTCCATCCTCTTCTTTGTGAGTATCTTTAAATTCAATATTTCAAGATTTCAGTCAGACAAATGCGTCAACATTTAAAGCTATCACCCAGGGCTTTGGAGATGTATCTGGAATTTCCATTGTATTATAACACTTACAGTGAATAATGAATTGCCAAAATCTGTAGCTAAAGTGATGATAAAAACAATTGTGAGTTGCAGATATAAGCAAATAAACCAAAAAATGTAATATCAACAGAAGTGAAATGAATCCCTTCTTTGTGTAGCTTAAAGGCAGGATGCATAGCAGGGCTTCAGATTGTACAGATCATTTGTGCTTGTGTGTGATTCACTTGACATTAGGCACAAAAGAGAATATTTATGAATAAACCCAGATGGCACTGCAGTCTGACGAATCAGCTGTTTTTATTATTTGATTTTAAGGCTGTGCATTTAACAAAATGTTCTACCTGAGACATTAAGACCCTGTTTCCAATCACAAGTATATTTTTTCTGTCCTGTCATTAACATGGTCTTAGTGGTGAGGACCCAGAGTTTGTACAGACATGTCTGTGCGGGAGTCCTTCAACCCCGAAAGCTATGAGCTGGACAAGAACTTCAGACTCACACGCTTTGCTGAGCTCAAGGGCACAGGCTGCAAGGTTGGTTCTCATTAATATCTCTCTTATAGGAAATTCCACCTGATTCAGGAATATATATATTAAAAAAATAATGTGTGGTTGATAATGGGTCATTTCTGGTCACAGGTGCCCCAAGATGTTTTACAGAAGCTGCTAGAAACCCTACAGGAGAACCACTATCAGGAGGATGAACAGTTCCTGGGGGCAGTTATGCCCCGATTAGGTACTAATGATATTCATATGGCGATAATGATGATAAACACCCTGAATGTGTATTAGTAGTAATGTTTAACAAAAATATACAGGCTGTATGAATGGTAGAAAGAAGTGTGTTAGTATAAAATATAATTTCTATATTACATACAACCTGACCCGTAGTTCTGAAAGTTCATGAAATTCTATATAAAAGCCAAGTTGTTGAGCTTCTGCTTTGTTTTTGTTTTCTGTGAAGGCATAGGCATGGACACCTGTGTGATACCCCTCAGACATGGAGGCCTTTCTCTGGTCCAGACAACAGATTACATCTACCCCATTGTGGATGACCCGTACATGATGGTATGGAAGTCTCTCTTTTTACTGAGTGCACTGAAGTGGTCTTATTGATTATATATATACATGGGACAAATAAAATGGTGACACTAATACTATTAGCTTTAATTTTCCTGTCTTGTAGGGAAGAATTGCCTGTGCCAATGTTCTAAGTGACCTGTACGCCATGGGAGTGACAGAGTGTGACAACATGTTGATGCTTTTAGGAGTCAGCAACAAAATGTCAGAGAAGGTAAGTGTCACGTCAGCCGATGCATTCACTTTTGGATTGAGTGCAAATATCTGCAAAGAACCCACTGTGTTAACTGTTAAAAAACCACACGTAAATATTTCCTCATTTATTTTGCCGCTCTGACTTTTTGTTTTTTCACTTTACAGGAAAGAGACAAAGTCATGCCACTGATCATTCAGGGATTCAAGGATGCGTCAGAGGAGGCAGGCACGTCTGTAACAGGAGGGCAAACGGTGCTCAACCCCTGGGTCGTGATGGGAGGAGTCGCCACAACAGTCTGCCAGCCCAACGAATTTATCATGTAGGAGTCTTTTCTTACTCGAGCAGTTTGAGTTACTCACAGCTGCTTAAGGATAATGTAGAAATGTATTGTGATGCAACTAATCACACCTTGTTGGACATTTCTTAGGCCAGACAATGCAGTCCCAGGAGACGTGTTGGTGTTGACGAAGCCACTTGGAACGCAAGTTGCCGTTGCAGTACATCAATGGTTAGATATTGTAAGTTTGCTTGTTCACTCATGAATAATTATGTCGTGACAATTCTTGTTGTTTAGGATAGACACTAATTCCATGTATATGCTTTCAAATCACTCAGCCTGAGAAGTGGAACAAAATAAAACTGGTGGTAACTCAAGAAGATGTAGAACTGGCTTATCATGAAGCCATGATGAACATGGCTCGGCTCAACAGGACAGGTAAATGATGAATTCATCCTCAATATTGATTGGCAGTGATTAGAGTGTATTTGAACTTTTGGTTGTCCTTACTTTTAAATCAAACAAGCAGTATAAAGTTGAGCATAAGTACGTCAGCAATTGGGCAGAGAAGCTTTGAATTTTGTAAAGGGCAGTAGCCTCTGCTGCAGCTCAGCTGAATCGCACACTTTGTTGCTTAGTATCTTCAAGCAAAGACCAGACTTTCCACAAGGACATTAAATAGTGAGCCAGTGGGGGGAAAGTACCCACCGACAAGGGTCCAGGGTCATGTGTGTTGTGGAGGAGAGAACAAAGAATTGAGTCAAATGGGAGCAGATCAGCACAAAGCATCTGATTCTTATATAACCAATTACACTCACACAACTCGATATAAATGTCCTCTGAAATACAACCTTACTTCAAATAAAAAGTCTGTTACCTTCTGCAGTTGAGGTAAATAAAGAAGGAAGTACAAAATAAAGATTAAAGTTCAGTCAACTAATTTTGCCCACTTATGGAGTAAGATGAAGTACTTTGTGATAGTCAACCCAGACTGAATATTCTGCATTTTTTCCCCTACTGAAGAATCTTCAATTATGAAAACACAGGTGTTCGTCTGTCTGTCTGTCTGTCTGTCTGTCGTCCGTCTGTCTGTAATCTTAACAATTATTATTCCAGGTGCCCTTCTAAGTCTGTCTCTCTCTTTCTCTCTGTTTCCTCATGTAGCGGCGGGTCTCATGCACACCTTCAATGCCCACGCAGCCACCGACATCACAGGGTTTGGCATCCTTGGCCATGCCCAGACGTTGGCACGACAACAGCGAAGTGAAGTGTCGTTTGTCATCCACAACCTCCCAGTGCTCGCCAAGATGGCCGCTGTGTCCAAGGCCTGTGGGAACATGTTTGGTCTCATGCATGGCACCTGCCCTGAAACATCGGGTATGTGTGTATTCCTAATTTAATCATTCAACTTTTTGTCTCTTATTATCTACATTGTGTTTTTCGGGGGGGGGATGACAAAAAACATAACACAGGGAAATATTAATACAATGCTGTATAATTCCAAAGTTTCAGTCACAGTTTGCCCTTCTCTCCAAGAGGGAAACTCAAAGCCCCTGAGTCTGTCAGTGTATTATAGATTTACGATGAATGAGAAATTTGAATCTATATTTTATACAAACCTAAACAAGGGAAGCCAGTTTACTTCAAGAAAATGAGCCCTGAGGGACACCATAGGAGAGAAAGTGATGAATCTCAAAAGAGTCTAAATAGTCAGAGAGATGATGAGAATTTCTGTTATGAATTAAAACACGTATATATCTTCAGCATCATTACAACATCAGAATCCTTATTAAGACCCTTTCATCCACAGGAGGCCTGTTAATCTGTCTGCCGCGGGAGCAGGCTGCTCGCTTCTGTGCCGAGATCAAATCACCAAAATACGGAGAGGGCCACCAAGCGTGGATCATCGGGATTGTAGAGAAAGGAAACCGCACTGCTCGCATCATTGACAAACCTCGGATCATAGAGGTGGCACCACAGGCCGCCACGCAGAATGTCAACCCAACTCCCGGTGCAACCTCTTAATCCTCCTCTGCTGAGTCATAGACCGGAACCCAACAGCTCTGTTGAGTGATTTTAGACACATAAACTACAAAACCATCCTAGAGTGTTGAAATATATACACACAATAGTACGTACACAGAAAAGACTGGGTTGGCGTGTATCTACGTGGAAAAACTGCACCACACAGTGGCCGTGGGGAGCATGTCACCACCCATGGACTCAACCTGAAGTTATACCCATTAAGAAACATTGGTAAGAAATAGAGCGTACTTAAAATCCATATGCCTTTTGTGTCTATTGAATTCTGTTTCGTTAAATGTGCTTGAGTGGCAGGAAGCTTCTGGTGAGAGAGTGATCAAGACGATAATCTGATAATGTTGGTTCATTTTGAATCTTAGGAAGTCTGGAGCCCGTTGCCTCTTTTTAAAAATTGCTCTCTTCAAGGGACATCAAGGTGATGTGTTGGTGTTTTTGTTTGTCCATTCACTTTGTACAGTTAAAAAAAGCCTAGTTTTAGTTCATTGCTGTAACTGATGCCTTGAAAGAGTGTGACCAGAATGGTTTGTTTTTTATTACTTTGACTTTTTGTATTGTCCCCACATAAACTAATAAATAATAAAATAGACAATGTTTTGTTCTCGCTGTTTGGGAGTGGCAGTTCTGTGAATAAACAAATACAAGGTGACATTATCTACTTACTTACATAGAGCTGCAGATAGATTTTTTTTTTTACATGAACAGCAGATTGTGCTCCACTTAGATGAGTTCTGGTTTTAGGTCAAAGCTGAGAAAATCTGCAAACTCTTAGGAGATGAACCTTCTGCATTCCTGATATCAGATTTAAAATTGTGCGACTGTTATAAAGGAAAAGAGTTTTTCAGACAACATGTGCTCGAATCTGTGAATCCGTTACCTTGGTTCAGGATCCGTTGCATTTAATTTAGCACTCACTTGAAACAGAACTTTGTTTTGTTCATCCTAATTGCTGAGATGAACCTCTGTAAATGTTCATGTGGATATCATAAACCAGGTATAACCTCCACCCCAGCTCTAATAATAAACTTCTCTTATAACATAGTGCTTTCCTGTGTCAGTCTTTGTTTACCTCCGCCAAAGAGTTTGTTGTTTGTTTGTTTGTTAGCTGCATTACACAAAAATCTACAGGACTGATTTCCAGGAAACTCGGTGAGAGGATGTGCTACAGAACTGGGGAGAACCTATTTTATTTTGGTGTGGATCTAGGAAGATTTTTTTCACTATAGCATTGTGTGATTTACAATAATCAGTGGGAAAGTTACTAGTATGATAATTTCATAATCATGAAATTCATAATTATTGGCAGATGATTAAGAATTTAAATCTCAATGTCTCAGTAGAAAAAATTACAAATCAAATTAAAAAAGCCAAAGACCAAACAAATATATAAAGATTTATTATGTTACATACAGTTCTGCGTTACCTGGAGAAATGTGGTGGGTTCATTTATCTCCAGCAATGGTGGTTTATTGTTTGCAATAAAACCACTATTTTGGAAGTACAATATAAATAAAAATAAATTAAAGGTATACCAACTGTGAGAAGAATAGCCGCCTTCTAAAATGACCCACCGGATAATCAAAAAGATTTTAAGTGCAATCTGAACTTTCTTCCTGCATATGAATGAAACTTGTCAAAGACAGACTCTCAGGTGAATCCGTCCCACAGAGTCCGTTATATGTGCTTTTTACCATTTTCAATCTGTGCATGCTTTCCAACATCCTCCATCTTCTTATCATTTTCTGGCTTGAAGAGTCCCTGGATATCGAGCATGGCCTTCTGAATGTTCTGACCAAACCGGTTTGAGTCCTGCATGGCACACAGACAGGGAATAGTGAGAGTGAGTTAGAAACAGAGAGAGCATTGAGGTTGGAAAGATACTGCATAAATAACTGATATATAATAGCCAATGCTCTCAGTTTGTGCTCTTACTGTGTCAGGGCTGGAGAACTTGCAGGAGATATGGAATGTGATGAGGTTCTCCCCCACAATGATATAAGACACACCATAACCATCGTCAGCCACCTGGGGGCACAGTAGAGTTGCTATTATTCAGCTCAGGACTTCAGGGTAAAACATTCTGAACATTTAACATTTTAACTCACAGGTCCAAATCCACCGCCTGCTCCCACGTATTGAGGGAACTTGTTGATGTCAACCAAATTGAGCTGCTGCTGTGGAGTCTGGCTGGTGGACAACTTCCACGTCTCTGAGAGCACCTTGAATCAGAGACATTGAATGTTGTGTGGGAAACTGACCGATAGGTTGTGGTATGTAGGTTAACAGGACACCTGTGAATCGGCGCTCTAACCTTTTTAAGAAATGGCGAGTCAACACCAAGGTATTTGGACACGAAGTAGAGACAGAAGAGGTGGCGGTCGATACCAGAACCAGTCATGGCCAGACGGTACATGTTTTGGTGCTTATCAGCTGCCTTCCGAAACAGGGCAAGTCTCTGGGCGTTCTGGTCACAGAATAAAAGAGCAAACACACACACACATCAGATCAACATGACCTGAATTCTGTTCACATGTATGTCAGTGTAACCCTGGGACATGAGAGAGTTCAGAGTCCAGGGCAATGACACACACACAGACTCATTATCTCTGGTGTCATCGACCAAGTCCTCAGCAGAATGATGTGACCCCTCACATCACATTATGACACTAGATATGTCAAATTATATGCAAAAAATATGTAGCTATTCCCTCCAGTAAAGGATTTTAATGTCTCACAACTACAATTCCATTATGAGCAGCTCAGCGTTATTTATACCACCCCCAACTTTATGTAATGGAGCTTTTATGTTGCTTTCCAGTAGTTCTGTGTGTTAATGCGTTCTGCTTACTGTTGCAACTGTGTCCTCCATGGCTCTGACAAATGCAACTGCCTCAGAGGTGCAGGAGCGCACGGTCTCCGTCCGACCGTCCCTGAACATGCGGGTCATTGACGACTCGTACGTCAGACAGAACACTCCCTGATCCTGTCAGAGCAGAGAGAAGAGTGTGACGTGATGGCGGCGGATGGTACAGATGGTGAGAGGCAACGTCAGCATAGAAGGATTTGAGTCGTACCCTGAACTGTGCCAGCTGCAGGGCGAGCTGGATAAAGGCATCAGGGCTGGTCCTGCACTTCTTGATCAGGCCTTTCCCAAACTCACTGAACAGATGAGCATGGAAGTCCACGTCGTCAGCTATCTGCTTGGCTAACAGGTATGACGTCTCGATGACTGCTTGACACTAAAGAGGAGAAAATGAATTTGTGATGGACACTAAGTGTATTAATTGTAATAAACGAAGCAGGGCTCTGCTGTACCTCCTTTAGAATCCGCCACTGTAGCCGAGTGGGATGGGGCAGGTTCTTGTTCACGTCGCCTTTACAGTGTCCCTCCTCTGTGTAGCCCAGATGGAAGGAGTCTGTTGCAAGGACATACTACACAGACAGAAAGGGACAGCTGAAGATGACTGCTAACTTAATGCTTTATCATGCAATACCTGTGCACACGTCTTACCTCCCACATATGTCCTACAATCGGCGCATCCGCCCACGAATGTTCAGCATTTATACCCATTTTTCCATTTGGGTAAGAGATCAAGGTGAAAGATTTGTCGAACCACCTGTGAGACAAGGAATAAAACCTTTAGGGCAACAAAGCACAACAAAATCTAACCTGTGATGATGGTAAGAACGAGGCCTTCTCTGGTTACCTGTCATAACACTTTCCATGCAGCAGGGACTTGGCATAACTGTCCAGTGAGTTGGTCTTTGCGGGGTCATAACCCTGCGGCTCGTCATCCAGTGCCAGGAAGAAGGCAGCTGACTCTATGGCATCCAGGGATACTCTGTTTACCCCCTGGCTGAAATATTTAATCCGAGCCCGAGCCCATGGAACTCTAGAAGAAGTGAAAGTGTGACACATTTATCCAAGCACTGTATATCTACTTCAGTGTGTGTGTCATCTGTATATGTTTATAGAGAATACCTGTTTCCTGCAGTCAGGGCAGCTAATTTGAGCTCTCCTGGCTCAGGCTCTGTTGTATCATTGAGGATCCTCTGAAACTGTGTCTCAAGTTCACTGGGTAAAAGGTGGCGCCCTCCGGTGTACAGCCACACTTGGAAGAAGCGGCCCCTGTGGTAGACTATCAGGTGCTTGCGGTCGGTCAGGTGCTGCACAATATCTGCAGGAAAAAGTAAAAATAGAATTAGAAGCCCTAGTCTTCTGTCTGATCACATGAATCTTGAGGGCTCACAGTGAAGTTGTCAGATCAGCATCGAAACACACACACGCCGGTTACAATTCTTAGCATTTTTCAGAATCAAAGCAGGTGTTCATCTTTTAACTGCTAATGGAAAACGTGGCAACAACTATTCCAATGTTATTGAGCCTTAATTCACCTAAAATGAACCCTTGTCTCACCTGTTTCAATGCCAGGGATACGGGTGGTGTTAAACATCCTCTCCATCTGAGAGGAGCACATTGGGACGGTCCCTAAGGCCCTCAGCTTGAAAGAAAACAGACAGTGAAACAAGTTTAAAAGCAATCAGTAAAGAATATTAATAGATTTAAAGGCCCATATGAAAACACGATTTTCTACCGAAGTTGGAATAGCTCATGTGATTTTGCTTGAGAGATTTCTGCATTTGTGTCTCCGACTGATTTCTTCCTGATGGTTTAAAGTGGCACAGTTTGAAAAAAGCTGATATTGTGTAAAGATATTTACTAATCAGGGTTATATTCAAATCTGAATCTGACAACAGTCTTTTTTTGGTTTTACTTATACACATATTGATCGCTTGAGGTTTAGAGGGTTATACTCCCTTTTTTTAACTGTTACTTGTGCAGATATAAATATTTCATTTCAAAGGTTTGATATTCATGCTAAGGCTAAAGAGAAGATTCAGGGAGAAAATCTAGTGATGTTATCGTGTCATTACATGACTGTGATGTCATAACAACCAATACCGGTTCATGTTCACCACGTTCCAGTTTGCGTCTGTACTGCAGCAAGGCGTGGACCACATTCCCCACGCGGGCTGCCTGTCGGTGTGTCGGGGTCACGTACAGGAGGTCCTTCACGCAAATGAACACATGAACAAAACATATTGCATCAACGCAAATCCAAAAAACTATCAATCGAAACCCAAAATGTATTTCAAATACTGTGACTGGCATGTTAAGAGGGGAGGTTTTGAGAATTTAAGGAATTTGTTAAATATTTCTAAATAAAAGAAGAAGTCTATTATACTGTATGAAATCATTCCCCACCTTTGAATGCATGAATACAATTTGAGCATTACTAACACACTCACCATTATATAGAAGTTACTGTTCACCATGATGGGACTCCGGCCCCTGAGGTAGATGTACTCCTCCCACCAGTCACTCACCTAGAGCAGATAAAGATTAATATTTTACATAACATTATGACTGAGAATTCAATCATAATCATAAATCACCTCTTTACTCACATAATTTGTTGCCCACCAGGATTTTAGCTTTAAGTATCTTTGGAGCTGGGCTGCTTGGGAATCTTTAAAGTCATTGGCCAAAATGTCCATTTGGTCGTACTGGTCTCTGTCCAGAAGAGGACGAACTGACTCGAGGTACTGTGGGAAAAAGATGGCGTGTGCGGTCAGAGCCAGGCAGTGTTGTTATATACAGCCCAGCTGATCCAATAGAGCTGCTGAGACACACACACTGAAAAGCTTTGGAGGACAACCGGCAGATGCAGCTGAGACAGATTGTATTTAATCTACCATCGTATTACCCTGTCTAACTTTCACAAGGCCGCAACATACATCATGGTGTTGTCATCATGTGTGGCTTTCATCAAAGCTATAAAGCTAACAGTAAACAAGCAATGACTTAATTGTTCACCTTATTGAATAAAGCTGGCTGCCTTCTACCCATACATTTCCCAGTATGTTCAATCAGAGCTGGAAACTCACTTAATATCATTTTTAAGTGCACAAGACTACATGCCGTCCAAATACCTAAATCATATGATTAAAATGTCTTTGTCATGCTCCCGTGCAATTCAACAAACTGTTGTGTTTTTGCAGTCATGTAAAATCTGTGTAATTACACACCCTGTTAACTGTATCATCCACACTGGGCACAGGGAGTCTGGGTAATGAGGCCTGGAAACTGTAGAGCAGCGGCCTGCGTCCAGAGAACATCTTCACCAGGCTCTGGTTACAAACACACAACACCATACATACATCATTACACATGCCGTGTAACAGATTGCACTTTATAGCCAATTCTCACCAGAGTTAACCATATATCTTCTTCACTGAGGGAGGGACAACCAGACAGTGGGATTAAAGATTCAGGCAGTGTATGACAGACAAAGGGAGACATTCCTACCAGCCACACTTTGGTAGATGTGCTCATTCTTCCATGCGACTCAAAGATCCAGCCGTGGTAGGAGAGCAGAGCTTTGAGGGTGTATCTCAGGAGGTAGATGAGGAACAGCCACAGTCCAGTGGCAAAGAGGATGGCACTCAGCACCAACCGGGTCTGGCCTGATATACAGTCTCTGTTCAGAGAAGGCACAACACTGTCAATCTTAAACAGCTGATTTGTGCACATAGCGCCATTCCCCCAAAAAACTAAATGCTCCAGCAGAATACTGAACACAGCATAGCTTCCTTCATGAACTATGGGGGATTTCTGACCTTTGTGGAAGGTTGTCCTTGATGGCGTCAATCATACCGAGAGACGGGTCTATGCGAATGTACAGGGAACTCATCATTGCGATCACAACTATCAGCCAGCTGGACGGGCTGGCTGGATAGACTCCGGCCAACACACCGTTCTGTGAGCAAAAGACAAGAATTAGTGTCAGGACAAGATTAGTCTTTGTGTCCTATGTTCTATTAAGACAATGCACAAAGCAAATTTATAAACTGTGAATATACACTACAATCGTGAGTGACTCCATGACAATATGGGACTATACCTTGAATTGTATGGCTCTCTTCTTCCATGCCGTCACTCCTGACAGGTAGATGTTTTTGATGACCTCCTGACTCAGTTTAAGATCCACGCCATCGGGCCGCACGGTGAACTGGAAGCCAACTGCCTGATGTGCCTCAGCCATCTCTGTGTATCACTACCATGGAAAGCAAAGGGAAACTATCTATAAAAATAATAACTAGGATTGTTACAACAACAATGTTACGACAACTTAATTTTTACACTGATCAGTAGTTGGAGCTATGACCCTGAGGATATATTGACACATAGAGCTGTTCAGGCTTGGATTTTGGGCATGAGACAGAAGTTTGGTGGTTATGGACAATGCCCAGTTGAGTAATGATAGCATCGTCTCCTTTTGCAAAGGATGAACCTTCGGCATACCTCAATGTTTACACGGTTTGGGGAAATGTCCCAATTCCGAGAGGAAGAGAGAGCGAGAGACGTTACCTTTGTAAATCATCAAAGATTCCTTTGACCTATGACCACTGAGACTGTCACTGCAGGAGTAGAGTTCCTGTTTACGGATCAGCATCAAGGGATTCATGGTCCTTGTATGTTTGTGATACAGAAAATTGTGCTTTGATGGCGTGTTATCAAACTTAGACGCCACACCACGGTCACAACGTGTGACGAAAAATCGATCTTGAGTTAGTTTGTATCTCCATCTTGTTGAGATGACACATATCTCAATTTGAAGTTGATCTGATGTAAGCCCTGGGATAAGTACCTAAAAAAAAAATATGGCGAAAATGGCCACTAAATGCAAAATGTTACTTAATTTAAGTTTAATTTAAGTTACTCCAGAATGCGTTTCACCAATTTCAAATTTTCTGCAAATTTTTGTAAGAATTTGAGCATGTTAAAGCTATTTACTGACATTTACATAAAGAGAAACCTTCTGACTTTTCCACATCTTACTCTCAGTGGCAAAATATTTTTAAGACAAGCAGAAGTATTTGTCTGAACTGTTTGCTCATAATGTGATAAGAGAGGCCAGTGATAATTTTTCACCCCTTTTTTCACCTAGTACTTGGTTTACTTATTAAAACATTTTCTTGATTAATTCACTAATACATATATTTATAGCTTTCGTATATGTAATGTGAAATTCTACCTAAAAAACATCTCCATGTAATGTTCAGGGAGGCAGGGCTAGGATTTCTTTTTCCATGTCATATGACTGAGCAGTTCCCAAGTGGGACAAAGTTCAACGGCCAGATATAGTGGTGTACCGGCTGAGCATGTGCACAGACCTCAGATGAAAATATAAACACAGAGTACAGCCCAGAGTTAAATGGTAAACCGTTGCTCTCATAACATCATCTGTGATAATCTGGCAGGTGAAAGGCAGAACCAATACAGAATGATTACAGGAAATGTTATTTTAGAAAATCTAATTTTCAGCAATATGTAATTAAAGCTCCTCTTCATCTTACATTTTTACATTAATGTTGCATTGCAGTACAAGACAAAACAATATATACATGATAGAGTTTAATCTAAAAGAATCAATCAGGAAAACATCTGCAGCAAATACAACAACTTGCAGATAAGAGTAAGAACAACAGAAAAAGAAGCAGGCCCATATTTTACCTTTGTGAGACCAGTCAGTGGAATCCACTCAGGCAACGACGGGCTGTGGCTCTGGTTTGTGTCAGTGAGGCAGTGAAACTCCTCTGTACTGTGGCCTGGGTCTGTCTGTGTTTGTGTCTGTGACTCCAGTGTACTTCAAGTGGCTTTTCTCAGGTGGTGAGATCAGAGTGTTAATTTCCCTATGCTCTCTCTCTCTCTCTCTCTCTCTCTCTCTCTCTCTCTCTCTCTCTCTCTCTCTCTCTCTCTCTCTCTCTCTCTCTCCCCCCTCTCTCGCTCCCTCTCATGCCTCTTTTTGTAACAGGACACCAAACACAGACTGAGCCTCACCTCACGTGCCACCGGGTCTCTGCTCTGTAACTGATTCTGGTATAGTGATGTGTCAGGATGTACAGCATGAAACAGTTGGTCATTTCTCCAAAATGGTAATTTTGTAAATATCTGATGATATTTTCAAATCTTTAATCTCTGAATACTTAGGCAGTCCTGTGGACATTTTCAATCTCTTTTCAAGAGAGACCTGAGACCAGGTGAAATACTCAATCATAAAATACATAATAGATAAAAGCAACACAACAGGGAAAACCTTTTCAATAATCATGGAAAACATGAAGATGTAAAATCACTAAGGGAAATGCAAGACTTCAGCTGATTCCATTTGAAAATGCATAACACCTGAATCCGTGTCGGGTATATCCAAGGTGATGTAGTAACTGGATCATGTACTGTAGTGATTCGTTCTAAATGAGAAAGGAGTGGTGAGGCTTTTTGTTTGTAATTATTGGTATTGCAAGCGACAGAAACAGGGAAATATAAAAAAATATATGCAACGTAAACAGATTAAATACTAGAGAAGACAGATGACTACATAAGTTGTCTTAATTGTGTGACTAGTTGAGTCCAGTACAATTCAAGATAGCAATAACAGGAAAGAATTCACGATATTTAATCTCAAATACAAGCAAGTGCATTAGAAGTGAAGATACAAGATAGATTCATACCGGTGGAAACTGGAAGAGGAGGAAAAGCTCTGAGGGAGAGAGTTTCGAAATCTAGTTTCATAACAGTGTTGTGTTCAATACTTGTATGAAGACACCGTCACCTGCGACTGTCCCCTGTCTCCGCCCTGTGCTTCAGGTGAATATAATCCAAGAATGCCTGATTGACAGTTTCAGGTCTCTGTTCCATTCTTACCTCTCCCCATCTCTGCGATCAGAACAGAACGATGTCACCACATTCTCTGAGTTGTTTCCACCAATCACAAGAATCGTGTCAGTGACACCCAGGAAGTAAAGAATGGGGAGGTCGGCATCTGCTCTGGTGAGGGTTTAGACTGAGGGAGGGACCAGCAGTCTAAAGCACAGAAAATACAGAAGCGCTGTACGTTGCCTGGTGTTGTACTGTAGCAGCAGTTTCTCCCCGGTCCTCTTGATGCTCCCCAACACATAGACACCGTGTCCGAGACTTTTGTGGTGTCTTGCAATCTTGAACAGAACCTGCACCAGAGCCTGGACCAGAACCTGTGACGCCCTCTGAGAGAGAAGGGGGCATATTCTCCTGATGTTGTGCAACATGAATCTACAGGAACGGTTTGTTGCAGTAATGGAGACTTGACTGTCGGGGGGGGGTTATCACTCGAGTTCTTTTGCCATCCTTCTACGTGTGAGCCAGTTTTTATGTATATATATATATATATATTTATATCCTCTACTTTCTGTATATCTTGATTGTCTGTATTTGGACCCAGCTCAGCAACCTTCTAAGTGCAACTAGAGACAGGTGGTCATATAATGAGCTTGTGACCTCTTGCTTTTCCCTCCCTTATTTCCTTCTTGTTGATATGAATCTTATTCTGGGTAAGAGAGGACAACGCATAATGTAACTGTAATCAAATGGAAGATTTTGTTTCAGAATTTGAAGCCAGTATAGTCAAGATTTTTTGTCCTGTCTTTTTGAAATAAACCAGCTGCAAACACTCAATGATCATTTAATCAACTTTATTAAACGATTTTGGTGAAGTGGTTCAAATGAAATTGTGTAAATACAAACGATTTTAAGTGCCCTGTAACATCACAGATTAAAATGCCAGCAATATAAAGGAGTAATTTCCGACCAATTACGATATCTGATTTTGAATCTGACCATCACACTTTACATCATGAGAGACACACAACATGGTGTTTTTTTCACACTTCCTGGTCTGTGTTAGAATTCAAACAACAGATATACTGGGCCTCTAGCACTCTGAGCTTATCATTGGCTCTGAGGCCTCAGTCTGAGGACATGTGTTATCCTGTGTCTCTTTCGCATTGTCTGCTTTGGCCCCATGTACCAGTGTCAGCTCTCGTGCTGATTGCTGGACTTTCACCTTGAACACGTCACACTTCTCAGGTAACAGGCCTTTGTTGAAGAGCACAGACGTCAGATAGGAGAACAACACGATGGCAGCAATGGCAGACAGCATGGAGATGGTCTTAACTGGAGCGTACTGGACATAAACTCCATCCTCAAGAAAACATCCTGGGAAGTTGAGGACAACTGGCAGCCCGAGTGATGGGAGTCCACTGAGAACTCTAAGCACCAGTCCCACCACACAGCCCATAACAGCTCCGTAACCATTTGAGATATTGACGAAGAGGACGCAGACCAGTTGAGGGAACATTATGATGTAGGACACTTCAGCATAAAGAACCCAGAAGAGTAAGACACTGTTTTCATTGCTGGTTAGTGATGTACCAACCAAACCCACGACCATCACAGCAACTCGGATCAGCCACTGAATCTCTCTGTCTGATGCCTGGAGAAAAAGTAGACAGGAGGATGTGAAGAGGTTTGAGATACTAACTATTATCTTATAATTCAAATTTTTGTCACCTGTGGCCTCAGGATGCTCTTGTATATGTTGGCGGTGAAGACAGAAGCAGCAGAAATCAAACCAGAATCAGCAGATGACATCACAGCAGCAGCAACACATCCAGTTCCGATTATGGAGATGAAAGACGGGGTGAGGTGCTGTAATGTGATCGACAGGACTTGAGATGCTTCCCCATGTTCATATGGAGATGGAGAACCATAAGACGTCAGGTTCCAATCTGAGGAGCAGACCAAAGAAAATTCATACAAAAACAAAACGTTACAGTGAACATGTATAAAGTGATCAAGGATAAAGTAATCAACCGTCAGAATCGCTCCTATTCAAAGGCTGCATGGTTAAATAAGATAAGTTATGCAAAGATGTTGCTCCTTGGTTTCCTGTGATTTAACCATTGATTTAACATGTTTTGTTCTTCCGGTTACATTAAATCCAACAGATAAGCGGATGTCAGATTTCACAGTTTACATTGGTATGTAGAAGTTCTCAGTACCTGTAGATGCAGCAGCTGCCCCAAGCAGTATTGGAGGAATTCCAAACACAAGTATGAGGAAAGCAGCGGCCAAGCACGAGAGCTTAGCTGTGGCTAATGAAGAAGCTGCCAAGGTCCTCTGGTGTAAACACTGATATCCCAGATTTCCCAGTGACTTGAAAATGAAACAGAATTAAAATATGAGTCATGTGTCTTTATCTTGAGGATTTCTCTCAACACTATGGGAGTACATTTGACATCAGCCTCAGTTTTGCTCCATCTTACAAACATCAAGAATTCATCCATCATGATCCCGGCCTTCTCCAGTCCTGTTGCACCAATCCAGGGAGCGTGTAAGGTGTTGTTCATCAGTGTCTTGCTGATGTCCAAGCAGTTAGGGTTTGTCATGACAAAGGGAACACACAGCCACTGCAGAGACAAATACCAATGTAAGTAATGGACAATGACTCCAGCACTTTATAAAACCTCAAAGAACAGCAACTCACCAAGCTGATGAATATAAGAACAAGCTGAATAACATCAGTGTAGGCCACAGAGTAGAGACCTCCCAGCAGAGTGTAGATGATGACAACTGCAGCAGAGCTCCAGATACACAGAGTGTAGGGCAAATCCAGGACCACACTCATGGTGCCTCCTGTTAAACACCTTGTATCAGTGGAATTATACTAATACATGCAGCCTGTACAAGTATCACTGACTCATATTCCTTCAAATACATTTATTTTAAACTGACATCTAAACACACACACACATGATGATTGGTTAAAGTGCTCCTGTATATTGTCACTTACCTAAGCAAATCAGTGTTAATGCTACCCATAGTATATCAATAAGAATTGAGGCCAGGCTCAGTCCAGCTGTCAGAACTTTTCCATACTTGATGTGGAAAGGGTCCATCATTGTGACACACTTCATTTCTCTTAGTGGTTTAGCGAACACCAGGCCACCTTAATTTAATGAGGGGAAAAACCGAAACTAATGATAATATCAAGAATTCACAATAATAATGATTCAACTTAAGGTGAATTGATGAGGTAAAATTGCCAACTTCAACTTACATAGAATAAAAGATGAGCTGTATGCGGTTAACATCATGGCTGCCCAGGTTAGTCCCATTGATGGAGTGTACACCATCTCAGCTGTGCCAACAATGAAGCCTCCTCCAACCCATGTAGCTTTAAGATGGATCAACACACAGCAGATATTTGTACAAAGACTAAAGGTTAGATCATAATTCCATATTACAGTTTTTCACAATTGTTAACACACAAAAAGCGAAAATTCGGCACAATTTGCACAACCTTCACTTAATTTACAAATCACTTGACCCAATTTGGCACTACTTCACACTCCCTTATCTGCATTAGACTCTGACTTTCATTCTTTACACTCTGATGTCAATTACACATCACATTGTTGTCAAAACACTACACACAATATTCAGTTGTTGCACACACTTCTCAAGTATAATCTCAAAGCATCAACCTACAACACACAAATACTCAAATCTCTAAACATTCAGGTCTGTTGAGCAATTTCACCTCATTTACACAGCCGAAAAGGAGACTGAAATTGTAGATATGGTTCGTGAGAACAACGCTATCACACTCAGACAAATAAACACTAGGATCCTGGCTGACCATGCTACATTTAGAAACGTCCAGACCGTCAGCCTCTCTACATTGGAGTGTATTCTTCATAGGACTGCCATGCGGATGAAACAAGTGTTCATGGTCCCATTCGAACGGAACACAGGCATGAAGGAGTTACAGTGAGAGTTTGTGCTTGTAAGTACCAACATTCAGCATTGACACATGCATGTATTGTACCTGTAATCTAACTGTGTTGACCTCTCTGTGTCCATACTGTAACTTGCATTGTCATGCTGTCTGTGTCAGCGTATTTACATTACATTACATTACATTTCATTTAGCTGACAATAAGTGCATTAAACCCAAAGGGAACAAACCCAGGACATATCCAGGAGCATGACACAGCTCATGTGTTGTACCAGTACATCTTTATTGATGAGGTGGGATTCAACCTGGTAAAGAGGAGGCGAAGGGGCAGTAACCTCATTGGCCAGCGGACCATTGTTGAGGTCCCCGTTCAGCATGGTGGGAACATCACAATGTGTGCTGCAGTGAATCACCATGGGATCTTGCACCGTCACCTAGGGGCCTATAACACTGCCCATCTCCTCGTCTTCCTGGATGGCCTGCATGACCTGCTGGTACCACCTGGTCAGATAGATGACCCACAGCGGATTGATCACATTGTTATCTGGAACAATGTGAGCTTCCACCTATTGAGTAATTCTTTTCAGCCTGGAGGTAGAAGGTATATGAATGAAAACCAGTAGGACCAGGTCCCACTGCTCCAGGCCATGGAGGAGGCCTGTGGCGACGTGAGTGTCGAGGCCTGTCAGGGCTTCATGCGCCACTCAAGGTGTTTTTTCCAACGCTGCTTGGACAGGCAGAACATTGCCTGTGATATGGATGAGGCCCTCTGGCCAGATAGGAACCGGAGGCCTGATGCCTAAATAATTTTTGTGAATAGTACTGTACTGTTCTCTGTGTGTACCGTAATAACCCTTTTTTTAATGCATATTTGTGTGCTGTTTTATATTTGACTATGAAAAAAGTAGGCCTACATTGAGACATTTTACAAAAAGAGAAATGGCTCATTCTCCAGAGTCACTGTCATTCATATGGTGTGTTCCATTTTGATGATTGTGTTTTCAGTTTTGCACTTCAGTGTGCTGTAAATGCTTGGTAGTGTGCAAGCAAATGCTTAGTTGTGTGTACTCAATGAATGGTATGTGTGTGTCATTTGAAAATATGTCTCTGTGTACCGAATGAAAACACGAATTCCATTTTGTGAACAGGTAAGAGATTTGATGGCAAAGAGTCATCTTGCAAAGGGAGTGTCAGGTTTAGCATTTTGTGTGTGAGGTTTTCAGTTTTGTGTGTGCAGTTTTGAGAAAACTGTTATTGTTTTGAAAAAACGTGTTTTAACAATTGTGAAAAACTGTATTGATCAATAGGACCAGTAGGACTTCACCCAACCAAGACTTTTTTTAGTCAAATCTGATTTGGCTGTTTATTATTCATATTAAACCACAATTCATGATGTTTTCTTGTAATAGTACTTCTTTTATAAATTGCCAGATCTTTCTGCCTCCATGCCTGCGACAGACAGTTTTCATCCTGTTGTCTTCAGCTGAGTTGTCCTCACCTGTCATCGTGAAGATCCCCACCACCAAGTTGATGCTCCGGTTTCCCAGTAACGTCATCTCAAACTCATTGGCTCCACTTTTCTTCTGTTCCTTCTTGGACTTGAAATAAGCCCAGATGCCGGTCCCAAGGACCATCAGGTAGAAGAGCACCATCAATATCACTCCTGGGATGTTCACTGCCATGATGAAGAATGGTGACTGTCTTTCACACCAGCATGTGTTTTTAACTTATATAACATGAGTATAGGTGTAAAAGCAGGTTTGGACTCGCCCCCATTTCGACATTGACAAGTTGGAAAGATATACATTCCTCCAAAGGGGCGGGATTAGATTCCGAGAACCCTGGAATGCGTTCACATTGACCGATCGTCACAAAATTCGAGACACAGGTGTATCATGAACAGACATACAAAAAAGTCTGGTTCGTTATTATATTTCAATTAAAATAAAGAAACCCAGGTCTTTTAAGTGAAGCATACAGAAGATCTACATCTTAACACTAATTAAAATGTCAGCTTGAACCTTTATTGAATCCTCGTAGGAAATACTCATGTCTGAAGAGAAGTGTGTCACATTCGCAGAGGAAAGTAAGTCTGCAGTCTCTCAAGTGCTCTCTCCTCGTGGTGAGTTATTTGAGATGTCAGGGCTGCTCAGAGGGAAGGTGTGTTTGAGACAGAAGGAGTGGAAAGGCCAATTGACGTATGGGACAGACTGTGTCTGGAATCCAGGCTATCTCTTGTCCTCAGGCAGGTAAAAGGCCACATAGTAAACTGGCACACCAGAGAGCGCAATGCCAATCCCTATGAGAGAGTTGATGGTGTCTCCGTACAGAATAAATCTATTTAAGATGACATACAGTATATCTTAAAGTGGTAAATATATTTTTTATACACACATATGTATTAAATGATCAGTGGTGGATGTTGCATTCATTTAATTTACGAAAGTAAAAGGAGCATTCAACCCTCTAAAATACAAGTTAAAACTTAGTTAAAACTCACTTTTAAAATGACGGAAACATTATTAAGAAAATGTTTTAAAATATCAAAAAGTAAAAGTATTAATTCTGCAAAATATTCCCTGTCATTATTCATGATGGATTAAGTGGTACTTTAACATAATGGTTTCTTGAGGTAGCACTATTGGAGGCCTCTTTTGATAGTAATTTCAGCTATATGTATGATAATGTCTAATAATATGTATCCTGTACTAATGTTTTCAGCTCAGATTCATACATTTTTTTTGCTTTTTATTAAGTGTTTGTCATTCTGTGCTGATAAAGAAAAGTTAAAATCCACAAACTTCACTTGGAAGCAAAAATATATATTATAACATTTGTGATATTGGTGAGTAGATAGAGCTGTCAGATAAGTGCAGTAGAGTGTAGATTAAAGTCGCCTGAGGATGCACTGATGAGATTATTAATCGATCGATTATTGGATATTGGTCCGATACTGATTTAAATAACTGGACTAGCACCAATCTATTAATTCAAATACTGTTAATAATACATGAGAATTTAGTACATTCATATACATTTTTTACATTTTGTTTGATAAAGCAGTGTTTAAATGAGGTATACAGTGTGTGTAGTAGTAGCACCTTGTTAGTACTGTTAATATAATTATATAGTAACTTATTTATAAATAAATAAAACACACACACTGCTGTTAACTGTTCTGTTGCCTGTCCTGTATTCACTGTTCTTGTCCTCTTTGTTTTGTTCTGTCAATGTTTTGTCTTGAAAAGTTAAATGAACACTTAAAAGACAAAATTAATAGAACTTCTCCTGTTGCAGATGAAGGGAACTGGCTGGTGTATTTCCTTAATGGAGCTTTGGGATTCACTAAAATCGTACTCTGTACATGTGTTGTACATCCTAAACATCTGTCATCAAAAACATAACGTATATACATTAGTCAAGTTGTACTTGGTAACCTTGGTGGAGATGAACTTGAAATGGTTGGTTATCCAGGAAATTATAAACAATTTGCATCAATAAAAGTACATTTCACTTTATTTCAACAGGATAAGTCAATATTACTGTTATTAGATTTTGACAACTATAAAAGGTCTTTGCTCCACTCACACTACCATTGCTATAATCTCACATTCAGAATGGTGCTTTAAAGGCTCCATATAAGGTCAGGCAAGCCCCCCGCCAAAGAATTCCAAACAGCTGCTGCACAATGGAAGAACAGCGGCTGGAAGAGTCCGTTTAGTTGTGTACCTCTAGTTCGACTCCTTCGCCCTGCCTCAGCTCTCAGTCACACACACGTGCCCTCTGACAGCACAGTCGGCAAAGTCAGCTAAGATTTAAGACCCCTGTGTTAATAGGAACAGCATGGTAAATAAAAGGCTGGTTAAGATCAAACTTTGGCTTCAGAGTTCCTGTTTGTTCTGCAACAGATCCAGTTAATTCTAAAGTTTCCCCTCGATCTCTGAGCAGTAGACTTTTTGTTCCTGCCGGTCTATTCTTGGCACATGGAGGTAGGACAACAGTCGGCCCTCTGGCACGTCACCATGGGGCATTCAAGTTACCTCGCAGTAATATGAGAGTATGTGTCAATACATTTATTAAATAGTATTAATTTGAATACTTAGTTAACGAACAGGTAATAAATACATAAATAAAAAAAGTCCACCAGTATATTTTCCAAGCACGTTTATTTTTGAATTATGTTTTAGTAGTGCAAATAGGACCGAAACAATAAAGAGAAAGTTTAACAGAATGAAACTGCACAGGGACAACTCTGCTGTAAAAACAGCTACAGTTAATGAGGCACGGATTCTTTTTCAGTAGTTTCGTATCAAGAGTAAACTGATGATGCACGAAACAAAGATATGGACATTAAAGTTGATGGCAGTGCATTGAGTCCAATCCAGGAGACAGTACAAACGAATAAAAATTAAATAAATGTCAAAACCCCACTTCACATTCAATTGAGTTAGAAGGAAAGTCATAAATAATACATGTTTTTATATGGTTATGTCAAGAATTTATTCCAAAACTGTTTTCAATAACTGTTGAATTTTATTTAATCCATCCAATTTAATGTTGCTACACTAATGTGCCATGTAGAAATTATAACAGAAGTTATTCTTGTCAAATAAAAACACTTTATGTATAGAAAACATTTAAATCATTGACATTAGCATAGAGTGACACATATATGACAAGAGATAATATAACCTGAATCGAACATGTGCGGACAATTAGAGGAGCAGCAGTAATGTACACTCATTACCTTGCAACCAAAGTAGTGACAAGATCCAATATTAAGTGCCTCACGTCTAATAAGCTTTCTGATGGTTAATCTAATTGGAAGTATTGTTTGCTACAATGATAATGTATAAAATAGCCCCTGTGAAAAGTTAACAATATAGGTAAACTTTTAAAATAACTGCAAAAATTGGTGGGTCACATTTTCACTTATTCTTCTCTGCAGTAAAACTAACTGACACATGATAAAGTTTGGAGCGGCAGGTGAGAATATTTACTTTCCGTCTTCCCTCACAATCTGCATTCATGGGATATACCTATGCGACTAAATACATAATGAACATCAGAAGAAAGAGGTAAGGTGGAATGAAAACACTGAACCAACGAGTTATACAAAAGCCTCCCACAATGAAGAACTCATTTCTACAAGTGAAATAATACAACATGATTGCTACAGTAAGATTCTAAAATGAAAAGACATGAAAACTCTGGCAACGAGGATTGTCCATCACTGACATGCAAAGACAGTGCAGCTAAACAATTATTGATGTCACAAAAAATGGTCCAGAAATGTTAAGTGCATCTAAAAATGATAAAACAGCATATCTGAACATTACATGATTCACAACAACATTCAGAGCTACAGAGCTAAATCTGCTCCAACAACATTCCACTCTTTGTAGAGGCACGTACTTTGAGAAATTGGATTGCCTGAAAGCTTTTATTGTGCTTATGCACACGTCTTAAATTGCAAATTCACACTTTTCACAAACCACAGATGGTCATGAGCTGACATGCATAGAGCTGGTGTTTCAATAACACATTGCTGAACATAAATATCCCGACAGGGTGGAATTCAGGAGAAGAGCTTTTTTTGCTTGAAGTAGGCATCTAATCGAACCTGGGCATAGTCCTGCAAAAAATTATGTTAATCACTGTAAGGCATAGACTGAGTGAAAAATTAAGTAAATGTCATGTTTACTTGTTTCCATCAGACAAAAACTATTCTCCTTACCATGTATCCAAACTCGATCTTGGATATCTTGGCTTGAATGATGGACCACAGGGCCCAGAGGAAGTGCGAAGCTAATGCATACCTACAAATCAAACCAAACACACAATAAATAACACAACACTGCCAGGGTTACTGTGATTCTGCCAAAAGTTGTGACTGCACACCACTGCTGTAAATAATCACCTGTTGGCTTCAATAATCATGTCCTCTTCGATCTTCGTCTGGTCCTCAGGAATGTCTGAATATTTTCTCCGTTCTGACAAATAACTTCTTAGGAAATGAAGCTGCAAAAAGAATGAGCATTATCCTTATTACATTTGTAGATGTTATGATGGACTGTTTAATTAGTTTCATCTTTGTTCCATTTAATAAATTATCGTTACATAAGCATTTGTTTTCTCATATTTTGTTCTTATTAACCCATTATATCAGCAACAGATAAATAAATACAAACAATAAGTTAATTGTACCAAAACTGTTATTAATAAAGATGCTTTTTCATTACAATTGTTGATCACACATTTCTAGATCACGATTGTGGGACAAATTACCGATCTGGAGAGGAAATGGTTTCAACTTCTTGCACAAACATATATTCTGTGTGTGTAACAAGCAAAGTGTGCATGCATTCTATACATCTTGCTAACGTGGACTTAACATAACACAAGTGTAGAACTAACAAAGACATTTGGGTCTTGTTTGGCAAAACTTTGTGTTTATGGTCCACTTGTATTAAGAAATAAAACCACTAGAGGGCATTGTGAGACCAAAACACTTCCATCACCTTTTCCTAAACAACTGAGCCCTGGAGTTGAGAGCTGTAGAAAGAAAAGTAGCTGTCGTTTACACTAGGGCTATAAAACGCTTAGACAGACCTGCTGCTCTCTGGTGGGGTAGTTCTCTGGTGAGGCTTTGTAGAAAGGCCACTGGTTGTAGGTGTAATCGTACATCCACTCACAGAAATGGTTCCCAAAGTCAAAACCCCTACAAAATAACATGTTCTATATTAATACACAGAGGAAAGATGTAAAACTGCAGTCCCAAAACACTAACTTCTAACCATAAGGCCTCAGCAGTGTTGATGTAGGACTCATTGATCCCTCCACACCTCAGCCTTCACACATTACCTGTAATTGTAGCTGCTGTATTCGAAGTCTATCAGCATGAGTCTGTCTGATGAGGACTGGCCACTGTCGTCCAGTATCAGAATGTTTCCTGTAACAGAAAAACAAGAAGTGAGAAAATCCACTTTGATCTAATGAGTGGTTTTATTTCTGTAACAATGACAAGTATCGGAGACAGTCAAAGAGCAGCCGCCATCACACATTGAGTGTGCGTAAATACCCCGTGTGTGGAAATAACGTGGGTTCTTATGGTGCATCTACTCTCTTCAGCTGCCTGTTGTACTTTAAGAGTCACATTTCTGACAAAAACGCTCTAAAAGTAATAGATATTCAGTTTGTGTGGTCAGTAACTTAGAAGTCTGTATGTAAGAAATACACAAAAGCATGTGGTAACATCCACTGTACTTTGTTTCTGGGGTTTGGCTTCTAAGTGAGAATGAATGTTATAATAAGTGATAATTGATAGCATTGGGGTAACACTTTTATTCCTGTTCCACAGAGTTTCAAATCAGATCGCTTCCCAGAAGAGGGCAGGTTGTTAAGGCAGCATAATAATAATAATGCACATGGAATTAACATTGGTAGGTGTAATGCTCAGGTGTCCACATACATTTGGCCATGTGATGTAAGCTCCGCTTCAGTGAGTTCCTGTTCTGTGAAACACTCATTCATTAGAAACCTAAATCAGCGGCTGTCACCCCATCTACGTCCATGACTCATTTTCACCCATAGGAGGATGCATACGAATATGAGCTGTCCCTATTAATAGAGACCCCATCCTCCGTTTTGACTTATGTAATATCCTGCTCTTCTTTCTAAATGTGACAGAAGAGTCTCACAGGACAGGGGACAAGGATCAATCAGACAAACTTGTGAGAAGTTTATTTTACCTTCCTGGACGTCATTGTGGCAAAAAACCACTGGTGATGGTGTCTCTGCCAGCAGTGCACTGTTGTGGAGATGAGAGCCGGATGAAAAGAGTAGGTGATAAAGAAAAAGGGAGAAGAGAAATAAGAGATGGTGAAGTACTGAACTCTGAAGTAGGGTTACTCAAGCATTATTATAATACTTCTATGAGAAATAAAGAAATATATAATTGAAAATTATAAGGGCAGTATGAGAGGGCATTCCTCTGCCAAGTTAAATGCCCTTCCCCCCCCCAAACGAAAAACTGTATCTGACAGTTTATCTGGATCTACTCCCAAATGCCTTTGGTCTTGTCTCACCCTTACCAAAAAATTCATGGAAATCAGTTGAGATTTATTAGAATTCTACTAGCTATCAAAAAGACACTGATGAAAATATAGCCTCAGTCGCAGAGGGCGTGGAAAGGGGGTCAAGATGTCCTCGCCCATAGAAACGCCTCTGAGGCAATGAGATACAGTCACGTGTCATGTTATCAACAGCTTTCACTGTTTTACTGCTGGAAAACCAGGCTGCACTGCACAACATGCATTCCAGGTCCACCCCTGCCCCTTATACTCTTGCTGGTGGGCAGCTAACGTGGGACAAAACATGACAAACACATTCAACGGTATCTAACGTAACGTTCCATATTTAGATTATCGGTATGGGATAGCAGGTAATCACAGAGGTTTCATAGGTAATACATATGACGCCATTTAAAAAAGCTACTACCCCGGCTAGACAAGCCCATAGAGCTGGGCAATATACTAGTGTCATAATCTTCATGAGCAGGAAATTGATAACTCAATAATTATTTTAAAAAATGTAAAGTTTCCTTTAAATGCTCCGTTGTGGTCTAAATACTTATCATTATATAATTGATCTTGATGCAAATTCAAAAGTACGAGATAATCGCTATATTCACTGTTTTCGTCATTTGTGTTACCCGGCCTCTCTCACACATGGTTATTGTTTGTTCTTGCCTCTTTGTTCATTTTATAGTTCCATAGTGTTTATGAATGAGGAAGCTCCTGAATTATTCATTCAAACGTTGGTCAAAGTGGGGTTCAACACTCTAAAAGGAGGCTTTGGGGAATATAACTAAAACCTTGCGGAAATTAAAGTGATAAATCCTGAGGGGAGAAAGAAACCAATGTCCATCTGATATCTTATATCTGTCTGAACCAAACACATGTTATGAGCTCCGATAAGAAGGAGGACGAGCGTCAGGTGATGACAGTGCATTGGCCCTGTTTTCCTTCAGTGGGAGACTGGTTTATCTACTAGATAGACGAACGTGTTCATACATAAACACGGACAATAAGCACTGCGCTGGAACTCTACTGGTTGCCAAGGTCAGAGCGTCAGGAGGACGCAGCAGTGAGGTTGTGGCAAAAGTGGAACAAAGGTCAGCATTCAGAGTGGAAACAGACAGCCCGTCCTCTCCCTCAGATTAAACTTGTATTCAACAAATCTGTAAGTTGGTATTTGGATTGTTTTACTAGTTTATATACAGAGCACAAAATCAATATGATAGGATAACTCATTATTTGTTGAATACACGTGTTGACAGTAACTTCCGCGCCTCACTGGCAGACAAGAGGGTCACCACCCACCAAAACTCTCAGATATGATCATTCCAATACAACCACTCTACAGGTTTTTGGGGATTGCCCTTTAACATGGGAAGTGGAACAGACTACACTGACACCCTTCCGAGCTGGTGATTACAGTGAGTAATATGATACGGCTGTGATGGAACTACACGTAAGCACCCATCGCTTGAGCAATAAGGATTGCATCATCGTTCTGCTATTTTCTCCTCGCTTTCTGTCGCTCACTGACACTGCTGGGTATTGAAAAGAGGGGCCAGGGGATACAAGAGGTTTCCTCCCATAGCCGCTTTATATATAAAAATACATATAAAGCCACTCCATGCAACATACAGAATGTTGTGCAGGACTCACCGGAGGCTCTGCAGCTCTGCAGGCAGGTCAAACTTCATCAGCTTCTTGAATTTCTTCACATGTGCTTCCCGTACAAATTTAAGCTTCATCACTTGATACATGTATCTAAAAGAAATAAAGTAGATGATACAAATAAGTAGAAAAAATGTATAGTGCTAGAAAGAGAGTGATACTTAGGGGGTCCTTACTTGTCAATGGTCCCAAACAGCCACTTAGGCTCTTTGTTAAAGGGCATAATCATCTCATGGAAACGTGCCACCTTGGTTGCGAGCTCAGCTGAGACGGCAGGATCTGAAAGTTGTTCTGTGTTCATGCGGGTATTCTGGGAGAACAGAGATACAGGGAAATTACTATACATCTGTGAATGCTTCTGTAACATAATGAACTAAAGCAGAAAGCAATGGCAGCAGGACCTTGGAATCTCCACAAACCTAATGGGGTTACACAGGTGTATCATGACCAGACAAACAAAAAGTCTCAAGGGGCATTATGAAAAACGCAACAGGAAGCCCCCAATTTAGCATTTAGTGGCCATTTTTCACATTTTTACTTTGCTTTGACGAACTTGTCTCAGGGCTTTCATCTGATCAACTTCAAATTGAGATGAGTGTCACAAAGATAGGGATACAAACTAACTCATGAATAGGTTTTTTGGTCACACAGTGTGACCGTGGCGTGGCGTCAAAGTTTGATTACACGCCATCAAAACACAATGTCCTGTATCTCGGACAATGATGTTGTCATAATTCCACTGTGAATTGTCCTATCACCATTTATTATTGTAGCCCTAATGAATTGGCTTTTTGAGGGCTTTAATTTCACATTAACATCCAAATAGACCAATATCTATTGTGCTTGTATGATTTGGCTGGAGATGATAGGAGTGTGAAACAAAAGAGACACAGTTTATTTCTCTTGTGTGTGCTTCATACTGGAAGGTATTGTTCCAAGCGTCCCTCAGGGAAGATGCCATAAAGTTTTGGGCCCAGAGTTCGTTCTGCCAGGATGGCAAACATCACACTCTCCAACACCAGAGAGTCCACACCCTGTGACAGAGACACAGACAAGACTGAATGTCAGACACAATATCATCATTTTCAAAATGCTTTTAATGTCATTTGATCTGATTTTCATTTCCCCACCATAATTATTAAATATGTGCAGCCACACCGGGCCATGGAATAATATGATTTCTTGGAAGCAGACCAACCTGTAGGATGGCACCGTAGATCCTGAGGAGCACCTGGCGAGGTTCCTCTCCCACCGAGTTCACATGCTCAGGCAATGTACACAGATACAGCAGATTACTCAGTCCACCACTGCAAAAACAAAAACAGAGGCAGGTTAACCTGACCCCACAGGCCACCTCTCTGGACGATCAGAAGACAACCAACATGTAGATTTGTCATGGGAGGCTGTTGTGTTTTGGTTGAGCTCTTGGCAAGTTAATGTCCCAGAAAAGGTTCAACAAACCACACCCACCCACATTACATTTGATTTCATTTGGCTGACGCTTTCATCCAAAGCGACTTACAATAAGTACGTGAGGGTACAAACCCAGAACAACAAGAATCAAGAAAGTACAATCTTCCAAGAAAGGGTGTGTTTTTACATTTATAATCTTTCTGCTGTACTGATGTCAATGGGGAACTCATTCCGTCAATTAGGAGCCAGGACAGCAAACAGTCGTGACGTTTTCACACACACACACCTTCAATTGTTAAGTGTCCCATAGTGTCAGCGGGGATACAGCTCATTACATAACAAGACAATATGACCCAAAACGATTAAAACAGCAGCAGAACACCCAGAGGTGTGGACTCGAGTCACATGACTTGGACTCGAGTCAGACTCGAGTCATGAATTTGATGACTTTAGACTCGACTTGACAAAATGTAAAGAGACTTGCGACTCGACTTGGACTTCACGGTCGAGACTAGGATTCACGGACTTATGATACAACCAATAAGTCCGGCTTCAGCCGCCAAAGGACACGAGAGCAGGTCATGCGCTCGGGACAGCACATCCGTTTATTCTCCGTTTATTTTACAACTTCATTATTCACAGCACCCACTTCCTTTAAACCCCCCTTTCAAAATAAGAGTCACTAACAACAACCCACTTAAAACCGGATATACAAATCAACCCTTAACAATACGTCATTAAATAAATTAGCTTACAATTATAATGCCGATATTATTTCAATATAGAAATATTAGGTACCTTTTAGCCATGTATATCACAAAAAAGGCAGAACAAGAGATTAAATTGCTCAAAAAAAAGTTAAAGAAGATTGACTATTCTTGTTTGTACTTATTGATGATTATTTAATGTAATCATAGAGGAGTTATGCTTAGGGCACCAAAATGGCTCGCAGCGGCACTGGGTGGAATCATACTATGTCCCCATCGTGCACAAATGACTGACAGACTTTGGCCAATTTGGTCTTTTGCAAATGCAATTCAGCATAGGGCCCTGACATATAAAAAGCACAACCATGTTCATTATTATGTTCAAGTATTTGTTATGTTTCTCACATGTACACAAACACACAGACAATATGACGTGAGATAAATGAGATGAGATAAACACAGGACAGGACAGAAATGTTCATGTTCATGTATTTTTTATGTTTCTCACATGTACACACAGACACAGACAATATGAGGTGAGATAAATGAGATGAGATCAACACAGGACAGGACAGAAACTGCTGTGGAACTAGTTAAAATGCAAAATACAATGTTAGCACTTTTGTACAAATAATTACAGTTGCACTTGTTTTTTCAAATGTGTTCATTCTGTAGGAGTGGTTTAAAATGAAGAATATTCTTGCAAAATATGAGTTAAATGTTAAAAATGACTGGTTAATAGTGGAATAGGGAAGTGCAATGTTGGCACAATTGTTTTTCTGCAATTTCAATTGCACTTGTTTTAATAAATAAATACAGATTTTAAAAGCATACATGATCTGTGTAAATATATTATTAATCAGTGATCAAAAGGACTCGAAAAGACTCAAAACTCAAACTGCAGAACTTGGACTTGACTTGAGACTTGTCAGTCTTGACTTGGGACTTGACTCGGGACTTGCCTGTCTTGACTTGGGACTTGACTCGGGACTTGAGGGCAAAGACTTGAGACTTACTTGGGACTTGCAAAAAAAAGGACTTGGTCCCACCTCTGAGAACAACCATAAAGATAGTGGCTCCAATCTGGAGCCATAACTACTTATCAAGAGTCCACAGAAAGAAGGTTAGTCAGTATGGAACTCATGTTCTATTTTGTAGGTAAAATTCCTATAACTAAGGCCATATCCTGCAATGATCATGATCAAGGGCGCATGCTACATCACATTCACATGTCTCCTGTATGTATTTCCATGGGTAACTTTAATTCTACTATGTCTGACATGATTATTATTATTATCTTACTGGTAAATGAACAAATAACAAGCCGTCTTTTACCTGTGTTATCAATGAGGTTACGTTATTTGTTAAATCCCTCAAATGCACTCTTATAAAAATAGCAACCCAAATGCGTGTTGCCACGTTTCGTTCCCTACTGGTTTGATTTATGGATCTAGTGTCCTAGCTCCTTTTGCTCTCGTTTAATTATGATTATGATTATTGTTTGTATAAATAATAACAGTGAACAGTTAATGACGGTCATTACAGAGTCGTCATAATAGTTGACTACAAAACGACCCTCCATCATTACAAGGACACTGCGGTGCTGTTTACATCGTTGTCATTTATTATTCACCTGACGATGCTGATCTCAAAATCCTCCTCTGGGATCGTCTTCCACGACCCGGACAAAAAGTCCCGGCACCAAGCATACGCGCGGCTCCTGGTGTCCCGGTCCACATCCTCGGTCCTCCCGCCCCGGTACGACTCTGCCTCGGAGTCGTCGTCCGCGCCGGCGTCGAACAGAGGACTCGGGGTCCTTAAGTTTTTCTCGTCAACCACGACATCCTGTCGTCTCCTCGCCAGCGGAGGACCCATGTCTTCCGTAATGATGGAGGGGATGTTGCCGCAGAGCTCCGGGCCCGGTTCGCCTGCTCCTCCGGGGCCCGGCTCATCGCGACCTCCGCGGCTGGTTTGCGCTTTTCCACTCGAGTGCATCGAGAGTTTGCGGGCGAGGAGCAGAGGACGGCGGTTGTTCAGTGTCGGTGTGAGGCGGAGGCGTGGACTCAATGAGGAACGCAGGGCACCGGTAATGCTCCTTAACCGGAAGAGGCGACCATAACAAGCCAGTGATAGCAGCATGTGGGGGGCAGGTTTAAATCGAGCATTAAACTATCAGAACACTCAACTTACTGACGTCCACCGACAGCGTGGAGCGTTCCGGACTGAGCCGAACTGACGTCTGCGATACCCAATCACAATGCGTGTGCGCGTTCTTTCTGTCATATCATTCGTTGTTTCGGGAGTTGCGGCACGATACGTCAGCTTCCTCGTACCCCAAAGGTTTCTGGGAAATGCAGTGTTTATTTGAGGGAGTGGCGTGAGTGGTGACTGCCCTACCGAGTTCGAGCCCCTCAGGTGTCAGCAGTGACCAATGAAAATGCGTGTGCGCGTTCTTTCTCTATTCTCATTGGTTGTTTTGGGCTTTGGGTAACGATACGTCAGCTTCCTCGTACCCCAAAGGCTTCTGGGAAAGTGTTTATACGAGAGAGTGGCGTGAGTGGTGACAGCATACAGCCCTGCCGAGTTCATCCCCTCAGGTACATACAGGACAAATATAGCAGCTCTCAAATTAATCTACCATGTTCCTTTTTGTTTATGGTATGTTTTAGAAAGATGGTGATTACATTGCAGTCCAGTATACTTTATCTATGTTTGTTTTCTTTTGGTACTCTGGTCCCAGCCCAATTATCTTTGAAATACTCCATTAAATATAACCCATAGATGCTTTATGATTGTTTTCAAAACAACCACAAATTGCTCAAATGCTTATATACTTTAAAAATGTTTAAGTTCACCAGAAGTAAAGAGTTTGGTATCTATTAAGTTTTTTTCAGCAATACAGAAATACTTACCACTTTTGCCATAATAGCAGGTGCGTCCATCAAAGCAGCAGCTTATAGCTTCACACTCTTTGCCAGAGATACTGAAAACCCCACATTGTATCTTGTAATGTTCAGCCACATCACAAGAGTGATATACTAACTGGTACGTTAAGGGCGGCCTTTGAGGTGGTTATGGTGGTGCATATCTTGATGCCTGGGGATGCTGGGGCTGCTGGTGCGGCTAGGGCGTCAGGGGGCTGCTGGGGCGGCTGGGTCGGCTGGGGATGCTGGGGCTGCTGGGGCTTGGAATATTAAGCATCAGCCAGACAGCCAAGAAGGACCAATGCCAGGAGACAACCTCTGATCAACTTCATTGTTGTGGCTTCACAGCAGAGGGATTCACGAAGAACACCAGATACTGTGAAAAATGTGGGGCAAAGTTGCTGCCTTTTATCAGATATTGCAAAGACAGACTTGTCAATATCTCACATCCTATTGGCCGCCCGCAACTGCAAATGAAATGCTCCTGTTACTGGGCGGTGTTTGGTTGAACAATGAAGAGATTCAAGATAATGCCAAACAGGTAGACTCACCATCAGAATTTATACCTCTTTTCATCTATAAGTGCAGTTGTCATTTCTAAAAATACCCATCCTTCTTCTTGTAATATGCACTAATATTTAATTGACAGAATCACCAAGTGAAGTGTTCAGATTTTTCAAGATGAAAGAGGAATTACAGTGGTTAGAGTATGCATCTAGTACAGTGTAGTACTTAGTAGATTTAACGGATCCGCATCTGATATGCGGAAGGTTCCTCTTTGACTCAGCAAATCCTTAATGTACATCAGACTCGTCATGAATGTCAGATTTGTAACTTGTTTTTTTTCTTTTACACTGGATTGTATTCAAAATTAAATTAAAGAAATCTTCAGCTGGAGTCATGTGTATATTTAAAACTGAAAACATAATTAGTTTTTGTTTAAAAATCTACGAAGACAATGATAATCAGGAGAATACTCAAGTGACAAGCCACTAGCTATCATTATATAACTTTATAACTAGTTCATTGTTGTACATCCTAATTACAGTGTGACAGAATAGCTGCTACTGAAATTGGTTTATTTCTTTGAATTACTTATGGGATATGTGTAATATATATATATATATATATATAGTTAATTTCATCAAAATACTGGCAAAAAAAAGATTCTGGGAACTTTGCTCGTGAAAGTGCACACAAGACGCTTAATGTTTGCTAATTCAGGTTGGTCTGACATGACCCTTGTCACTGTTTTAACTTCCTTCAAAAAAACTTGGATGAGTTATAACTTACATTAAAAAAACATTTCCTGTTAAATATTGACTAATACAATATAAGTTGTTTTAAACATTCAAAAATATAACAAAAACGTCTTTAATTGTTATATGTTTAATAAATCTTTATTTAATAAGGAAACTCTTCAGAGCTAAACTGTTAAATCTTGAATTTAAAATATAAGTGGTTGGAATTTGCCAGAGTAATAAGCAGATAAGTATTAAAGATCTTTATTTAGTCACACATACTGATTTAAAACACCAGCTGCTTTTAAGCTCACAAAATCATCATCAGGTCTAGTGAGTGCTTTGCAACATTAAAAAGTATAGTCACATAAAGTCATTTCACTTTTCTCCAAGCTCTGACTAAAAGTGTTGGAACAATGTTATCTCCTCTTTGTGACTTTGCTGGAGCCAAATTGATTTTCAACATTCTGCTAAATGTACTTTGGCAGAATGCAGAAGTTGACATTTCATGTTAAGGGCAGGTAGACCTAATCCACGGTCAACATAACTTGGTACATGGTTGTCAACTATTTATACACATTTTTTTCATTTGCTTAAAGAAAAGTTAACATAACCTTTCAATTTACCAGCATGATACTGTTCAATTTGGTACATTATCCTCACATTGATTTATGTTTGCAGATGTATGTAGACTTTTTAAATAGGGTATACAATTTAGGGCACAGTCACATTTTATGTATCAAGAGATTAAATAATCTGAACTTTAGCTGAAAATGTCTCAACACATCTATGTCATAGGCTTTGGTCAACAGCTGCACATATGTCATTGGCTAAGGTTTACTCTCATTAGGTCTGATGAGGAGGGCCCAGTTGAAGGGGCGGGAATGTAGTGGGAGTAAACATATGCACGTGGTATAAAAGTATGTGCACATATCCACCCTCCTTACAGCATCCAGTGAAGTGTGCAGAGCACTCGTTGTGAAGCCATAGGGATGAAGTGTAGTGCGGTGTGCCTTGTGGCACTCTCCTTGCTTGGCAGCGTATGTGATGCTCAGTGGTTACAGCAGAAGCCAGTGACACAGGAGCCCATCAAAAATCCGCCTAAAGAGCACCAACAGGCAAAGCAGACGTTTGAGAAACCCCTCACCTGGAAATACCCTGCAGATCCCCAGCCTGATCCCAAGCCTGACGTGCCTTTCGTGCTGAACTTTCCGGTCGCTGCTGCAACTGTTGCCGTCGAGTGCAGAGAAAGGGATGCTATAGTGGAGGTCAAGAAGGACCTGTTTGGGATTGGCCAGTTGATCAATCCTGCTGACCTTACCCTGGGAAGCTGTCCGGCTGTCGGAGAGGACCAAGCTGCCCAAGTGTTGATATTTCAATCCGATCTCTCTGATTGTGGCAGCTCATTAGCAGTAAGCACAAAAAGAAAAAATCTGTTATGATGACTATTAACTATTAGTATGGGAAAATATGTTTTGTATATATTGCTATTTGCTGTTACTAATATTTATTTCTCTACTTCTCTGGCCAGTTGACAGAAGATTCCCTTATCTACACCTTCACTCTGAACTATATTCCACAAAGTCTGGCTGATTCTCCTGTGGTGAGGACTAGCAGAGCTGCTGTAATTGTCGATTGCCACTATCAAAGGTATGTAGTCGATCAACAAGAAATGTGGCAATAAAGAAACTAAACACAAACAAAATCTTAACTTATAGCGTTTGACCTAATAAATTTCAGTGTGGAATACAACAAATGATGGAATACTTAAGTTGCTTGCATACTAAGGAAACCTGTCTCATTATTTAGGAAGCAAGATGTGAGCAGTCTTCCTCTTCACCCTTTGTGGGTCCCATTCTCCGCAGTTAAGGTGTCAGAGGAGTTCTTACACTTCACACTGAGACTTATGACTGGTGAGTTCCAGAATCATGTATCTGCGTATTTATATATTTATGGAACTGTAATTAAAAATATGATTGTGTCACCATTAGTGAAATGTATGTTTTTAAATGCACAGCTGACTTCAACTTTGAGAGACCAAGCAACGTGTATTTCTTGGGAGATACTGTTAATATTGAGGCTACCGTCGAGCAGTTCTTCCACACGCCCCTCCGTGTTTTTGTGAACAGCTGTGTGGCTACTCTTTCTCCTGATGTGACCTCATTCCCCAGATATGTCTTCATTGAAAACAATGGGTGAGGTAGTTTAAGAAGTTCACTTGAATTGTCCTGCAGACCACGAACACCCAGCATGTCCCTCTGCAATTTTGAATGTTTTTTCTCGTGTTCAGGTGTTTGGTTGATGCCAGGATCACAGACTCCTCCTCAAGGTTCCTTGAACGCACTGCAGAGAACAAGCTTCAGTTCCAGCTGGAGGCCTTCAGGTTCCAGAATGCTGAGAGTGGAATAGTGAGTATCTCCACACCTAACCTAAGTATAAAATATTTTTTATTAAGCATAAAAATCTGCAATATTGGATTTAATAACATTCTTAATTCTCTGATAATCAAACCAGGTCTACATTACCTGCATGTTGAAAGGACCATCAGTTGCCTCCGGCATTAATAGTGAACAAAGAGCTTGTTCCTATATAAATGGGTGAGTCTGCGAGTGTGCCTATACGAACGTGTGTGAATTAGAAAGCATGACAGGAGAATTGATATGGGACTTCTTATCCTACACCTCCTTTTCTTCCCAGGATGTGGAGGGAGGCCAACGGTGTTAATGAAGTCTGTGAATCCTGTGAGACAATGACAGCTGCCGAGCCACGTCCGTCTACCCCTGGTAGGAAGATTCGTGACGCGTCCCAGAAGTCCAGTGAAAGTATGTTGTTCCTACATAATTATATAATAGTTTGATTTCATATAGGAAAAATTTAACAGCCAGCATTTTGTAAACTTTATATCAAAGGGTGTACTTATCTGGGTTGAGAGACAACCATAGTGATAGTGTAACACACATCTTCTGTTTTTCTTTCTCAGGTTACATATGGGAAGGCCAAGTCACCCTGGGTCCAATCCACATTAAAGAAAGGGCCCAATAGCGCTTTTGTAACTGCCCTGCCACCACTATGGCCATTGAAATAAACATTCTGAATGGTTCATATATCTGTCTGTATATGTGATTCTCTTTCTTTTTGTTAACAGTTCAGCTTGAACAAGGAAAGTAACCCAATTTACTCCATCAAATGTAATCCAAATTTGACACATTGAACAATAATAAAAGTGTGAGAAAAAAGAAATCCTCCAGATGAAAGTGTAACATCTTCTACATCGGCCTCTGTGTAATCTTAAAAGTTACATTATGAACAAATGCCCCCCTTCATAGACCGTAAATCATTACATTTGATGAAATAAAAAGCAGTTGTGATAAAATTGTCACGGAAATCTTCCTTCCCCTTTTTTCCTTCAAACTTTAGACAGAATGTGAAGTACATAACAATGATATGGAATGAAATGGACTATATGATATACAAGTAAATATAATAAAGCTACAGCATTTAGTATCTTGTATGATCCTACATTTGTTTCGTATATATCCTACTTCATCAACACTATTACTTTTCCATTCATGGAGTCTAGAACAAAATCTAAATATTAAAATGAAGTTACTTTGTCAGTTTAACATTCTGGATATTTAGCGAATGAGGTCTAACATTCAAGCGTAATACAAATGTTGTTGCTGACACAAAGCTTTTTACCTACTTAGCGGGTACTCACCACCCTCCTGTGGTCCATATGGTCAATTACAACTTAGCAGGTTTCACAGTTTCAGCACCACGGCAGTGAACAGCTCCACAGTGCTTGTCACTCTACCTTTTTGGCTCTTGTTTTTTGCTGACTGCTCTTTATTCTTTAGGATCAACACCCTTAATGGAAATTTAAAAAATATCACATTCATTACCAATAGGCTACTTTCAAATCATTTACACAGTGGATGCTGTTTCATAGGAACCCCTGGACCACTGGTGCAAATCAAGGGGTCAAGTGCGCCCCTTGCCCCAGTTGAAATCCGATTGGCCCCTGGTGTGCATGTAGTCTTTTTTGAATCACTAACTAACAATTAATATGAGGATTTATTAAGAAACACACAATTTACTCAAAGCTACAGAGCTAACAGTCAACTATAAAAAATTACTTTAATGAGCCCCTCACTGAATCAGGATGTGCATGGATATTTAAACATATAATTGACGCCTCTGTGTAAATTATGGCCGCTAATTCAGAAAATGTTTAGATCTGCTGCGGACTTTACTCTTTTTGTGTCTTTGCTTTTTTGCCCGCTGTGTTATATTCAGGCTCAATGCCCATCAAGCTTTTGGTAAAAAAAACGTGACATTGAAACACATGGTCTGTGTTGGGGCATTGGGGGGACTGGACCCCAGCTGAATCTGAAGTGCCCCTTTCTTGTCAGAACACATACAGACGTGGACAAAATTGTTGGGACCCTTCCGTTAAAGAAAGAAAAACCCACAGTGGTCACTGAAATAACTTGAAACGGAAAAAAGTAATATAAATAAAAATGTACTGAAAATTAACTAGTGAAAAACAGACATTATTTATGAATTGTGGTTCAACAGAATCATTTAAAATAACAAACTAATGAAAATGGCCTGGAAAAAAATGATGGTACCCTTAGAAAAGATTGAAAATAATTTGACCATATGGAAATGTTAAACTAAGGTGTGTCCTCTAATTAGCATCGCAGGTTTCTTCAAACTTGTTATCAGTCAGTCTGCCTATTTAAAGGGTGAAAAGTAGTCACTGTGCTGTTTGGTATCATGGTGTGTACCACACTGAACGTGGACCACAGAACGCTAAGGACTTGTATCAGGAGATTAGAAAGAAAATTATAGACCAGCATGTTAAAGGTAAAGGCTATAAGACCATCTCCAAGCAGCTTGATGTTCAAGTTACTACAGTTGCACATATTTTTCAGAAGTTTAAGGTCCACAGGACTGTAGCCAACCTCCCTGGACTTGGCCGCATGAAGAGACGGATAATACGAACGGTAACCAAAGAGCCCAGAACAATTTCCAAAGAGATAGAGGTGAACTCCAAGGTCAAGGTCCACCATCAGATGCACCATCCGTCGCTGTTTGAGCCAAAGTGGACTGGATCCTCGACCAGGATCGTGACCCAAACACACAGCTAAAAAAAAACAAGAATGACTAAGAGCAAAACGTTTGACTATTCTGAAGTGGCCTTCTATGATCCCTGATCTGAATCCTATTGAACATCTGTGGAAGGAGCTGAAACATGCACGAAGAAGACACCCTTCAAACCTGAGACAGCTGGAGCCGTTTGCTTACGAGGAGTGGGCCAGAATACCCGTTGAGAGGTGAAAATGTCTCTTTTAGAGTTACAGAAATCGCTTGATTGCAATGATGCCTCAGAGGGTTGTGCAAAAACACATTAAGTTAAGGGTACCATCATTTTTGTCCACGCCATTTTCATTAGTTTTTTTTTTTAAATGATTCTGTTGAACTACAATTCAAAAGGAATGTCTGATTTTCATAAGTTAATTTTCAGTAAATTTGTTATTACTTTGGTCAGTTTCAAGTTACTTCAGGGACCAATGTTGGTTTTTCTTTCTTTAACGGAGGGGTACCAACAATTTTGTCAACGTGTGTATGACCATTTGTCAAGGAACAGTTTTCAAAAATATTCTCAATCAGGAATTTAGAGTGGATGTTGGACAAATAAGTGGCCTGTAAGTGGGGGGCCCTTTGTGGCGCTGTCCCACTGTTTTGTATGCAAACGTCCCTGTCAGTGTGATGTCAGTGTAAACACTTCTTGTTTTTTTACTCCACTGTTTGCAAGCTCCAGCTCTGCCTCGGTGCAGCCTGCTCATATGGTGAAAGCACTGACGTTATATGCTCCACACCACCCTCCTCCTCCTCCTCTTCCTCCTCCTCCTCTGTCTCCGCACTGCTGGCCCCCAACCCGTTGTGTGTCACAGGCAGCATCAGCATCAGTACCAGCATCGCAGCATCAGCACCAGCAGCAGCAGCAGCAGCAGCAGCAGACATTTGAAGAGCTCTAACGCGGACTGCGGACGCACACTGCGCGCTCACGCTCCGTGTGGGCGCACTGGGGGCGAAACGTAGGATAGTCTGTTACATTTCTGCGGTGCCCCGATCTGTCTCTGAAGAGCCTCGACGCCCGTTTCTCTCTCCATCCCGCCCGTGTGGATGGTGGACTGCTGCAGAGTTCATGGTGCTGCTGTGCGGGCGCGTCTGATCGAAGGCTCGCGGCCAGGAAGCGGAGGAGGGGGGGAGGAGGTTAGCCGTGGGGCCGCAGACAGGAAGAGGGAGAGAGAAAAACACCTCTGTCCACGGCCGCGTCCGTCCGATGCCCCGCGATCGTGAATGGACTGAGCTTCCACTGTGATTTTCTGCATTAGATCTCGCGACTCGTCTGTGGAAGAAGATGGCGGACAGGGCTGAGATGTTTTCCCTTTCCACTTTCCATTCCCTGTCTCCTCCCGGATGCAGGTAAGAGCTGACACGGGGGGAGCGACAGAGGAGGGATATTGGGGGGAGGATGTGCAGGGGAGTAGAGAGGTCAGCAAAGCCACTAAAGAGCAGAAACGCACCCATCAGTGTTGTTTTGATGACTGTGGTGAAGCGCACATTATAAAGCCTGGGCAGCAGCCTGATATTCTAATAACCCGACAGGCCTGCTCCTGCCTGGAGATGCTGCGGCTCAACACTGCCGCTTGTCTGTGTCTGGGAACTGATGAAAACAACGACAGCTGCTGTATTTTGTCACCGAAGCATGACAACTGGGGCGAGATTTTGAAATATGTGGCAGATGACTGATCCTTAGCTGTCGCGACAGTCCCCAGCTTTGCGCATTCTCTGTGCGAGGCCCACGCCCTGTCGAGTCCAACCCAGGCAAGGGCATGGTGCTGAACAATGATTTACGGAAGTCTCATTGATATTGATGCTGTTTCAAACGCCTCTGATGTGACCTCTGCGACGCACAAATCTGCTTGCGTTTTCTTCTGGCCTCAGCACAACCGTGAGAGGTTTTTCCCCAGAGATCAATAACCCAGGTTGTTATATGTTAGAAGACCTGCATGGTTCAGGTCTTATAGGGTTTGCTTGTCAGTGCCTCGAAAGAGGAGAAATGGTGCAACTCTCTGGTGAGGTTTGGTTGAAATTGTGTGGAGGCTGCTGCAATATTCAGATGACTGTTTGTGTACATATGTTGAGTATAAGACACGTCGCGTTGCATTTCTCCTCAGTCTCATGCTACACTTCCTGATGCAAGGCCTTCCTCTGAGGAAACAATGGCATTTCTGTGCTATTGATAATTTTTACATCTATATAAAATCACTTTATTCCTGTGTTAGGACGAAGAGAAACAAATGGACAGAGGACGCTCTCCGCATTATTGCATTTCATTGTCCATGTGTCTGTCTCCACATGTCCAATGTCCTACAGAGTGCAATCACATTAGGAAGCAGCTCCCAGTGGGATTTTTTTTATCCACAACATGCACTCATGCATGGATTTAGTTACAGACTGTAGCTTCATCTCATGAGAGGATCATATCAGATCAATACTGTAAAGCTGAGTTGTTGTTTGACCTCAGTTCATAGCACTGAGCAAAGCTTGGTCCTTTACATCAACATTTTGAATTCTACAGCATTTAAAAAGGCGCATGAGCCAGCTAATCTTAGTAGTATCAGTGGATTAATGGGTACAGGACATTCCATATGCACACCATTGATCTGCTTGGGCATTGTGTCAACCACAACAGAGGCAACCTTTCAGTTAATTTCTCTGTTCAAAATAGAAGGCAGTGTTATAGACCACTGATGAGACATGTCTCTGCAGTGTGTCAATATTATGTGAATGAGGTGGAGAAGGAAGAAAGAGGTGATGTTTTTTGTCTAAATTAGTTTGTTTGGTTATATTTCTGCAGGATTATGCAAAAGCTCCTCCATCGATTTCCATGACATGTTGTGAGGAAGATCCCATGAAATGAAGATTTAAACAGTGAAATTCTAGTGAATCATATTTAAATACTTATATCTGGAACACGGAAAAAAACCTGCATTTGTAGATTTTTGTATGTATATCCATGCTTTCCTCATGTATATGTTCATATCATCTCTATATGTGACTGATTCATGGATTTATGGATGAAACCACCTGCATTGTGATGGTGTGGTACAGTAATCTGTTTTACATAACCTTGGTTTCCAATGGGCAACATAATCCTTAAGAGAGCCTTGTTTCTCCCAGAGCACTAGAAATTTATGACTGACTCTAATTTCTCCTGAACAGAGGACGCACTCTCCCCACTGAAAATACAAGCGTTTACACAGATACATGCTGTATGCCTCGGTACTAATCATTTAACATTACATTTGTCCTCTGTTGCCAAAAGCAAATGTGAATGCACTATTCCTTTCAGCTTCAACTAAGTGAACTGGATCCATAAAAATAGGATGAACATAATAAATGGAAACATTAATGCTCAATTTTACTTAATTTTGCAGAAATGAAGACCATCCACATTTTCTAGGTAGGAATAAAAGCATGCATTCACTAGGCTAAATGAAACTAAAAATCACCTCTATTGTAAAGGCTCCATTTTGGATCCAGTTTTAACAAGCTTTGAGTTCAACAAATCAATCTATGACAGTTTCCACCTTTATTTTAAAATGTATAAAAAATTCACATTGAACTAGAATAAATAGAAATAGAATATATAGAGCAGGTACGTTGTTAGTGCAATCACAGATATGACAGAAGCTTTTTATAAATCCGGTCATATACAACTGAAGAAAGACAATTCTACGAGAGTTACAACTATCAGTCCAATAATCAATTACTTAGCAACACAAAATAAAATTGACATAATGGATCAATTAAGTCATTTCTTCAGCAAAAGGAGCAAAACTTGCTGGTTCCAGCTCCTCAGTATTTTTTTGGGTTTTACTTTGACAGATTTATCAGCCTCCACCTCCTCTACCCCTCATATTTAGAATAACATATGATGAGCAGTCAATGTTCCACTTTTGCCTTCTGACTCTTTGAAGGCTGCTGGAGGAGGCAGAGGGAGGGAGCTGGGTGGTGATGGGTTTGGTTACCATGGGGTAAGAGGCTTAAATCAGATTCAGATTCATTTTAGCTTAAGCCCCCCCCCCCCCCAATCCTGTCTCCCTCGTGGTGGTTTCATATTTCCTCTTGCCATGTTTTCATCCGTCAAATCTTCACAGCTGCTATAGCTTTATTTTTTCCATTGAACAATAATGGCATAAGTTATATTTAACCAGTCCAAGAGATTGTTTTACCATCAACATGTGAACATTTCCCACAAGTCTGCAGCATTCACTTCAAATCTGATGACTTCATTAATACAAATCCGGCCAACTCCCCCTCAAAGAGCAAACCGATGCATCATCTCAATTTAAAAATGGCGTGATCTTTCAGGTCTGGATCTGACAAAGAAAACAGAGGGTGCTTCATTAGGTTAAATGTATGACTCATACGTGTGTGTGTGTGTGTGTGTGTGTGTGTGTGTATGTGTGTGTGTGCGTGCGGTGTTTGCTTGTGGTATTACTGGAGACAGATTGTGAGTGAAAAGCCTGGGAAATTGATCTTAATGATTCAGTGACAACCACATCAACTGTCCCTGAAGATGATGTCACTGTGAAGCAGGTGCTCATGGTTTTCACATGGGAACAATAAATAAAGTCAAAGGCAGCTTCACTGTGACATCATTGATTCTCCTTGAATCTGTTTTAGTATCGTGTATAGAGTGTCTTTTTCATTTCCTCTCAGCGTAACGACTATAGGAAATAAACCAAAATTACAAATTTTGTCTCTTGTCAAATTTTAAATACATATATCTACTATTCAGCTTTTTATACATACACACTTTATTTTAACAATTTGCTTTAATTGATATTCTTAGTGTCTGGATCTTTGACTGGATACAACCAGTGATAATTTTCAACATTAATTAGTTTTTGTTTAAGCAATTGGTCTTTTAAATATCTGATGTAATATCATGTAATTTTCTTAGTTGACATTTTTAAAAATATCTCGTTTCCAAAAACCCAAAAGATAATGAGTTTAACCATTATCTAAACATTTTCTGGAAACTGGAATCATAAAATGTTAGATTTTGGTGATTTTTAAAATCTATCGATCATGAAAATATTTACATTTGAAGTGAATCGATTAATTATTGCAGCTCTAAAATGAATTATTGTGTCGAGGCTTTAAAACTCGACCCTGTTAAAAAAAGTTAAATAAAGCCTAAGTCAATGTGACAGTTACGTGAACTTGTGAACTTGTGTCAAAGAGAAATTGTCAGAACGAATGCGAGAAGGAGAGATTGTTTTCAATCTGACAGAGGAGAGGAGAGAATGCAAAAAAAGAGTGAGACCTGAGGAGACGAGGAGCTCTAGAACAAAACTCTCACTGGTGGTAGTTGGGTGTGTCATTGCAGCAACATGTGCAGGATCAGTGAATGGTAATTTTGTGCTGACTGGTTTTCTTGTGGTAGGATTCTCTCTCAGCATGTCACCACTAGAATAGTTGCATGTTCTTTAGATCCAGATACATACACATGAAGGGTTCTAGTACCATTTATGAAAAAGAAATAGCAATTAACTTGAATAACAAAAAGCTGTGAGTTATGGGGCGTATCAGTTGTCATTGAAAACTGTCCACTAAGTCTAATAGTGTAGCATAGAGGCCAAAAGTGCACCTGTGGAGGATCTTAAGTGTCACGCTGTTAATAGAACAATATAGTGGTATAAGATCACTTTAAAAAGTAAGAGACGGACTTTGAAATGAATTATGAAAGCGCTGGAGACCTTGTCTCAAACTAGAGTTATATGATCCCTAATTCTGGTTTTGGTTAAAACCCATTCTGAATTGTCTGTAGTCCTTCAATGGCTGCTTTTGATTAGCCAGTGCATAGAGCTGGACAGTCGTCTATCAGGTACATTCTCCGCATCTTTCTGGCATCATCTTCATCTAGACCCTGTGGCACCGAATTAATTTATTTTATTTTGCTCACAGCATTGACCAATGACCTTTGAGATAATTCACCAGTACCATCCCTTTCCAGAAACACTGTCACTATAGTGTCTGTAGTGTCCCTGTGGATCAGTTCTGATTGACACTATTGTACTTTCTACCCATGAAATAATCTTGGGTGTGCATTGTGAGTGTGTTCTGTGGGATTATCCAGAGTGACAGGGACACTGACTCTGGATGACTGACTTTATGTGCGTCTATGAGTAAGCAGATCATTACCACGTCCATTTTAGGACATTAGCACGATTAGTTTCAAAATGAAACAATCACAAACAACATTAAAAGCCTCCTGAGTCTGTACTTTGGACCCAAATCTGTTGCATTGCTTCTTTTCACAATGAAGGTTTCTTTGAATAATGAATCACAGATTTTGTATTCTCTTGAAAAACATGTTGCAGATTCTCGTCTTCCTGACTTGATCTCAGCTCTTCCTCCTAAAAGCTTCCGTTTCTCTAACTCGTTATTCAAATCGATCAAACGTGAGATATTGTGCAGTGGTGACAGGTGCATTGATGTGGTGTGTTTCCATTGTGAACCACACACACACACACACACACACACACACACACACACACTCACACATACAAGTAAAGATTCCCTGAATGTTTGGATATTCGAGAAGCTCATTAGTGACCTTATAGCTCCTGGTTTAAGACAGGCTCTTTTGTGTGTGTGTGTGTGTGTGTGTATGTGTGTGTGTGTGTGTGTGTGTATCCATGGTGGCAAGAGTTCCGATGCTCTAATCACCCCCACAGACCACACTTAGGTTTGGGAGGTTGAGAAAACCATTTTAAATGGATGCACATTACAACCACGTGAATACCACTCACCTCCCCCTTCCCTTCTTAAGTGGGTAGGAGAATCTACTTTAGCTTTCAGGTAATGTCAAAAGTATGACAAGCCCTCTCTAGAGCCAGTGTTTTGTTTGTCCATTCTGGGCTACTGTAGAAACATGGTGGTGCAGCATTGTGGACTCCTTAGAAGAGAACCCACATCCAATGTAGATATAAATGGTAATTCTAAGAAAACACAGGATTTTTAGTTTAAAGTGATTTTACATTTAAAAAACAGATAATTATATTCAAGTTATGCCAATGGATCCTTCTAAACGCTGGCCCTTCATTGATTAGCTTTTTCTAGAGTAGTCTTTGTATGCGCCTGGATTGTATGATATTTAAAATCACCATTTGTCGTAAGAAGTACTTGGACACACACACACACACACACACGCACACACACACGCAAACACACACATAAACACAGGCCCAAGGTTAATTAAAAAGGAAGGCAACCCCTTTAATGTCCCTCATCCCAGGGTTTGTGCTGTTACAATAAAGAAAAACTTAAGACAGGTTAAAGCTCAGATTTTCACCTTTATTCTGCTTGATAATTATGTCATTTCATTTTCCCATCAAAGTTCTTTCTTTTTTGAATATACGGTTGTAACCAGGTTATGTTTGTCAAGACCTTTCTACACAAATTTGAAGATTTAAAAGAACTACACTGCTATATTTAGTGGGGTAAATTTCACACTAACAAATATGTTAACTGAAATGAACCCATATTTTACAAACAAGACTTAGGCAGCTGAAGCAAAGCCGACACGGTTGTTGGTGCGGTCATAGACGGAGTAGTACTCTCTGAGGAACACGTCTCCAAAGATCCACAAGGGCTCGCCATCACGAGAGGGCAGGTAGGTGGGGGTGATGCCCACTGAACAGGACTGGTATCCATTCTGTTTTAATGGGAGGCGGAGAAAAATAAATTTGCAAATTACTGCCGGTACACTAAAACAATACCGTTAAGGGTGTATGAACCCACAGAGATACATGCTTGCAAGAATGTGGTAAATCTAAGGATATATCAAGACTTGGATGAATCTTCACAGCCATGAATGTAGTAACTTACCTGGATGATGTAAGCAGAAGGAGGAAGCTGGAATGCAACACCGCTGATAACAAAGCTCAGAGTCGGCAGGTTGTTGATCTGGCTGCAGTCCACCATGTACTGGGTCAGGACAACGAAGAGAAAGTGTGTGAGAGGTTTCATGTGCAGATATGTGAATGTAAATGGTGCGGCATACAAACAGGGAAATAATGACAGCGGCTTACTCTCTGATTGTTTTTGCTTTGTGGGTGAGTGAGTGTCTGTTTGCCTGTCTGTCCCTCAGTTTGTCTTACCTCCCCATACTGGCTTTGTTGGGCCCCAATGGCCTGCATGATGTAAGGCAGGAGTTGGCTTGGAGCTGTCAGCGAGGAGGTTCCAGTGTCGACAATGGACTGGCAGCCCCGAGAACACCAGCCTGTCTCTTGACCGTTGATCTCAAATCTGTGGGAGGAAGCATGTGCCCAAAGTTGTTTTTTTCTTGCACAAATATTAGCACACTAACTTCTCGATAAAAACAGAAGATTGATTTATGTTTATTAAATGTTGGAGAAGCACGGACCCTTGAACACCGATCTGCCAGTAGGTCTCCGAGGTCACTGGGGTCCAGTAGATCTGGCCCTGGTACAGGCTGTTGTCCACTTCTCCGAAAGAGAGGACACTGCCCTGCTGTCCTCCCCTAAACCACACAACCAAAACTCAGCTGCAAGCTCCTTATGAGGAGAGAATGTGTATCGTACAATAAAAATCTTATTTGACCAGTTTCACCTGGACAGGTAGAAAGCGAATATGTTGGCACCCAGCAGGTTCTGAGAAATCATGTTGTCCATGACGGGGGTTTCTCCTCCGGCAGAGATGTAGGGGTAGGACAAGCCGAGGATGCCGTCAAATTTTGCCACCACAAAGTTCTGGCCAGGCTCGTTTGTGCTCAGACCAATTTCCTGGTTGTTGATCACAATCCCGCCAACCTATTGGTCCAAAACCAGCCAATAAGACCCAGTAGAAGATGCAAATTTTAGATTGTACACATACATAATCAATGTGTAGCATATTGAATTTGGTAGGCCCACTGTTATTTTGCCCTATTTTAATTCTATATTATTATAGACTTCCCTGAGTATCCTATAAGTAAAAATTCATATATTTACTTTAAAATACAAGTTTCATACTTAATACACATAAGACTGCTGCACTGATCTTTGGGTATAAACACTTTCCAGCATGATGCAAGTCTGACCAACTTAATACAGGGATGTTTTTGCTGCGAGGCAACACATGAATGCCTGCTCCCTGGTGAGAGTCTGTCTCAGTATGACTCAGTCCTGTGTAGTCTGCTAAAAGTGAATGAAAAACATGGCAACCATTCACATGTTGAACTGATTGTTCTCGATGTCTTGGCTTACATTGACAGTGTCATATCCAAATGTCCCGTACAGGCTTCCAGCTCCATAGGGCAGGTAGAAGGTCTGACCCTTGGCAGAGTAGGTGGACGACTGCCGGGGGTCGAACTTGGTGTGTGCGTCTGTAAAATAGATCTGGATTAATTTCTGCAGCCATTTCTCTGAAGCTGTCCCTATGTCTATAACATAGCCTTTTAACATTCCAGTTATTCCTTAATTTTAGAAATCATGAGCTGAATTTGAATTAGAGTAGTCACTTATTTTTTTTGATTTGCATGTCTGTATCTTCACTAAATATAAAAAAAATACCGTGTATATACAATGTGGGATCTCTTGGAAGTAAGCTGAAAAAAATACAACATCAGTATGTACTGTGTGCTCAGCCTGTATCAGCTTTAAAGGTTCAGTGTGTAGTATTTAGTGACATCTAGTGGTGTAGTTGCATATTGCAGTTGAATATCCCTCGCCCTCCCCTTCAAAGCATGAAGGAGAAGCCTTCAGTTGTCATAAAAACTCCTAAGGTGTCCGGTCTGGGCTACTGTAGAAAACATGATGGCCTCAATAGAGACGACCTACTCCCAATGTAAATATTCAAAGTCGGGCAAAAATAACAACAATTCGTACAATTTCGATGAAAAACACAAGTGAAAACATCACTAGGATTATTTCCTATTCAACTTCTGCCGATAGATCCCTTTTACCTAAATCTAACACACTGAACCTTTAAGTCCTCTGGAGATGTTCTTCACATGCACATATGTTCTGAGGAACGTGACAGATGAGGATTCAGAGTTTAAATCCTGTAGGTTTGTACTCACTGCAGGCCTGAGTGCTGCAGTAGATGGAGTCAACCCACAGGTTGGCAGAGCCGGTGTCAAACAGCACCTGGAAGGACTGAGGGGGTGTTCCAATGCTGATCGCTCCGTAGTAGGTGGTCTGGACAACACATTGTTTGGAGATAGAGGGGAGCACAATAAAAAAGGGTTAGGGTTAAACACCTCCATTAGTTTCAGAGCACCATTCTTTTTTATTTGGGGGTGTAAATTATGCAAAAGTGGTGTAAACCCAGGCGTTCTCACATCAGCGTAGTTGTTGATGTACATGTTGGCCGAGCCAGCAAACTCATTGGCCTGGTACTTGAGAGCCGGGTCCTGGTACGGCAGCTTGATGCCTTTCTCTCTCAGGGCCTCGCGCATCGACTTGTGCTTTTGCAGAGGGATCCTGGGGAAGAAGAAGGAAGCAAAACCTTAAAGTCTTCTCATGCTAGAATTCCGAAGTTAGAATTAGGAAATACAGATTCCTTACTTGACGACTCCCTCTGCAAGCACGGCGCAGACCAGAACAGCAACGAGACACTTCATGATCCCTCCTGTACACACAGCTCTCCTGGGTGGATCCGACTCAGCTCGGATCTGAACAGACTTTATATACACGCCTGTGTGGTCCCATATCAGCCAGGCTCTTATCGAGATTTCAGTCGTATCAGTTAAGACAGGGTGACCCTCAGAGTTTATTTGTACATGTAACACTCTGTGCTGCACAAACGTTGACAAAAAAAACGTCCTAATTAGATATATTATATAACAACCACATAGTAAACAGTTTTTCAGTTGGGGTAGTAGAATAATACTGTGGTCACAGTAAAAACGTTGGTTCATCACTTAAAAATCTCATGTTTATATTACACAAACTGCTTCCGTCTTTTCTTCTTGATGCTTGAGCTACGTCTTATATATCGATATCGTGATTTAATTTAAACCATTTGTAATAAGGGTTAATTGTGTAATTGTTTGAATGCTCTTGGTGATGATGACCAAGATGACAATATAGGCTTTCTGTTTCTATTCTGTACTAAATCCTTGAGAACCACTTTAGAATAGTTTTATCTGATTATTTAAATATATATCAACAGCAAGGTCAAGTTTAATAGTTTTCAGGAGACCAACATTTTCCACTAATGGAAAATCTATGTGTTTTATCATAACCACACAGTTTTATCAAAACCTTATTGTGCTCTTCAGCTTATCATAACTTTTAATATGTTGACATTTGATAGCATTGTCTTACCCTCTGATAAAATTAAGATTATATTTTTTTCATACATCATACAATGTTTGTTATAAAAAAAGTTATGTTAATAGTTTATGTTTCAAAACCTAATAACATTTTATTCTTTGGGGTTGAAGGCGTCTGTAGTGGATGTAGAATTGTGTAAAGTGTTAATAATTGCAACGAAAACAACCCATTCATGGGCAAATATTAAACATTTATAAGATCATATCTTGGAAAATTGCTGCCAGACAACTACACTCCTGAGCTTGTACAAACCAGTGTTTTTAGCTTCACAAGGTCATTAGAGAATAAAGCCATTTTGTTTAAGAGAGTTTAAGAGGTTTAGTCTAATTCGGGAAGTGCACCCCCCTGGAAACATTAGTTATTGTTACTCAATGATTAACTGTCTTAAGTCTCCCTCAGTATTCAGTGTTACCCATTGTTTCACAGTGTAAGTCCTGCATGTTGCCCAGTGTAACTCAGTATGTTGTTATATTTGCTCTGTGAGCACAACCTCCAGTTGGCAATGTGTCAGAGGTTATGTTTTATTTTGTTGCTGAGGGCCAGACCACGTACTATTAGACATGTACCAGGTTGTGTTCAGCACTGGCATTACCTTAAAGGCTTCTTGTGAGAAACAAAGATATTACAGGATTTGTACACCCCAGTGTCCTGGATGAAAGTGGTTGACCCATTCATCCAACACAACCTGTTTACAAGTCGCTCTCAGATTCTGCTGCTTTCTATCCTGAAGAGCCTGAAACCTTTTCTGACAGAAAAAAGCTTCTGGCATAAAACCTGGAAAGCAAACTTCTCCTGAGTGGCTAATAACGGCTGCTGTGACAAAACATCACTGAGGTTCAGGATGAGCTCAGTGTTGAGAATGACTTGTTTATAATTTTTTGAAAATGAACTCTTCTTTACACTCAAAACTTTAATTGTAAACCACATTTTTACCCTTTTATTTACAGTTCCCATTATTTCTCTCAGTAGCACCTCGCTGTGCATTAGAACAGTCCAGCAGCATAGGGACACTCACTCTTTGTTTCCCTTTGAGATGCTTCAGCAAATCCTCATTTGTTACCTGGTACATTTGACATTGTGTAGATAGATAACATCCCTATAAATATATATATACACATGTGTGTGTAGGGTGTGTGTTTGTGTGTGTGTGTGTGTGTGTGTGTCTGTGTGTTTGTGATGTAAGCTTGCAACCATACGTAATAAGTGGAGTGTCCTTTCCATAACAGGAAAACTGCAATGCAGCATTTACCTCCAGACATTGTGAGCCGGCTGCTGTAGAAGCAAGAGGCTGCTGAAACTAATGGGCCAAAGATGAGATGGAGCCTCATCAACAAACTTACAATAGAACGGCTCATTACAGAGATATATTCACCTCCTGCTGTAATGTGATGGAGCTGTAAATGGAAGCTGGGAAACTTTACCCCCCAAAAAAGGCAACAACCAATATTTCACCTACAACTCTGTACATTATACAAACAGCTCACAGTCAAATCAACTTAATTGTAAGTACTTCACTTCACCTTTATGTGTCTGTTTTTGAGAAGAGAAGATTGAGGTGTGTGGGTTCCAGTAAACGAGACTGAGACCCATTTAGAACATGACAGGCCATCACTTACAGTAGTTTTCCCTGAGATCAGGGCCTCCTAAGTGAGCATATATCAATGAGAAATATCCCTCTGGAGCGTTCACTGGTGAAACACACTAATTATATCATGTATTGTATCAACGTTTTGTTTTTACGTCATGTAGTGAGCGTCTCTCTCATGTGTTCCCAGGCCATCCCATGACATCAGCCTGGAGGAGTTTGATGATGAGGATCTCTCCGAAATTACAGATGACTGTGGGATTGGACTCAACTATGACTCTGATCCTTACGAGAAGGTGAGGCTGCTTGATCCTGTCATTGATATTTTACCCATTTGTTGAGGTGTGTCTCTTATATGTTTAAATGAAAACTTGCATATAATTTCTACATTTATAAAAACTTTACAAAGCAGTTATAGATATGATCTATTTCAGCCGAGCCTGTCACAGACATCACAGCAGGTATCTCTGCTTGCTGATATGCACTGATATAAAAACGTTTTATTTTACAGTAATTACAAATAATAATAAACTTACTTTATAAAGCACATTTCAAGACACAGTAACAAGGTTAAACATGAACATATGTTATATATATAATTATACTCCTGTCAGTCAGTTCATTTCACGCTGGATCTGAGCAAACAGCCAGGTGTACATTCATTGACTCTAAGCAGCAGGTCCTCAAGGCGTGCTACTCAAATCACTGTGTTTTGAAATATATGCAAATAACTGAGACATTCAAAGCATCATCCTACATGTCTGACCATCTTAGACAATTACATATGTTGAACTATTATCTCGTTCCCCTCCCTCGACCTCTCGCTCTCCATCCTGTTGGATGTAAATGTTTGATGCCGGTGGCGTGGAGCCACAGTTGCAGCAGAGGGTGGGTGACCCAGTGCAGTTTGCTGCTATGCAGAGACATCCTCCTCCTTCCCTCCTTCCGTGTTTCCCTCCCTCCCTCCGATATGTCTTCCCTCCCTGCTATGCAGAGTGTTGGAGACAGAGCTTAGATTCCCTCCTCCCTTGTTCTCTACCACCTCACCACCCCTTCCTCCCCCTGACAGATTTCCTTCCCCGGCTTTTCTCCCTCTCCCTATTGCTCTTCTCCGCCGACGTGATTTAGCTCAGGCATGGTTGGCTCTGAGGGTTTAGCTCTCGGCATAAATCTGTGCTGGATATTTCGCTCCCTTCACTTTAATCCACCAACAAAAACACATTATGGATGGTGAGCAAAGCCCTTCTGTTGCAATGATGTTGTATTTTTTTCGATAGGATGTTGAAAAACCCCGAGGGAGTGCGACTTTAGACAGTCATCTTTTCCCCTCTCATGCCGAAGAGGTCGTACAGTAGTGAACCAGGCATCAGTGCCCTTTTTCACCTCTGTGCCTCCCACATGCAGTCACACACATCAGACACACATCAGCACAGGCCCTGACTGCTCACTTCGAGAAAGCACAGGGCCGAGAGAGTGTCGGTCCTCGTTATGTTTCATTATTGCCCAGAGGAGGAAATCTTGCTGAAATGCGATGGATCGGGGACACGTCCAGCTGCATGTTTGAACAACAGAGGAAGGAGAGCGAGACAGAGCTTTATGCAGAGGGTATTTCACATGGTGTTCTACTTTGCCTGCATCAGTAGGGCTTGTGACACTTTGTCAGCTCGTCAGCCTCCTTCGTGCCCTGAACTCTGCTGATGGTTTTGCTTTTTTGTGTCAGTGAGATTCGTTCATACTGGACAGCATGCCTTTGATGTTCCCGAGGATCAGCCAATCTAAACAGTGGGATTATCCTCCGGCCCCAATCCCCAGCTCTGATTAATTCCAATTCGTTATGGGATGTGAAAGCAAACAACACTCAAACACACACACACACACACACACATGCATCGTGCCTTAAAATAGCTTCATCTATCATTTGAAGCAGAGGGCATGCAGTTAAAGATCGCTCACGATCAATGTCTAATTTTGCAAATGGTTATTTCAGGTCAAAGGCCAAAATGTTTCTGCAGTTGTAGTTCAGTCCTTCCTTTCTATCTGGGGATCAGGATTATCAATGTGTTTTCACAAGTCATTTGGCTTTTTCTTGACCTTCAAAGCATTGAAACATAACAAGTTCACATGCTTTTGTCCCTGTGGCTTCTGCCTCATTTTCCCTCTGATTCCTCTTTTTCTCGTGAAGACCACTAGGACCCACATGAGTCAGGTGGAAGGCCATCACCCCCTAGGGGGTCTCCATTAACAGGAGAGAAATCTGCATCTGTCATAAATTCCAGCACAAAGCTAAACCACATTACAAGCTACATTTGATTTAACTGGGCACATTGTGTAGTGTTATTGTACAGACAAATAGATATTTTGCAGTGTTGGTGATTTTGTAATGTAGGTTTGTAGGAGTTATCTACTGAATCAATACTGCTCATGACTTTCAAGGATATTACTATCTCTTTATTTTCCTGTTTTAACTGCCTAGGGACAACACATGCAAAATTAGCTGCAAACTAACTCTGTTGCAATTGCTTTAATTGTACAATAAAAACAAAATAAATTATGCCCAGCGATGCACCAGTGATTTTATGCACGACATAGACAGCTTCCACAATATAAAATAAAAAAACTCAGCTGAACAAAGGCAACATGTTCTCATTAAAGGTCATTAAGGACCAGAAAACCATCATATCTTCTCTATTTGGACAGCGTTGCAAACGTGGTCAATAAACAGATGTCTTCCAGCCAGTGAGAATGCTTGGCACCACTATCCTTTTTAGTTTTTCGGACCCACTGCTATCTGTTACGTCTCAAACACTGCTTATCTCCCGGCTTCTATATGTGAAGCTGTGAAGCCGATTCTCGACTGAAGATCCTTCTCTCAGTTTCTCTACGTCAGCTGATCAGCTTATTAACCAGGATTCCCAAGCAGTCCGACCTGAAGCCTCAGCTCCGTTGGCTGCTGAGGCCAGTGCTGTACAGTGGTGCTGCCACCTCACGGTTCTGTGATGAGCGGCAGCAGCAGCAGCAGCAGCACAGTCAGTAGATACAGAATTAGACTGAACCAGCCCGTGCTCTGCTCACTAGAGATCAAACGTGGCTCTGCCTTCATCTTCTAATTATCACAGGAATATTTCTCTGCTAACTCAGCAGTATGCAAAGGCATTGCTCAATAAATGGTTAATGGATTCTATATGGTCTGATATCCACTGTGGTGCGGTGAAATGCATGTTAACTCACAGAAAGAAGGCGTTTGAACCCTAGTTTGAGGTTATTGTTTGTGTGGTTTGCAGGTTCTCTCCGTGCCTGTGAAGGTTTTCTCCAGGTACTTTGGCTTCCTCCCAGTCTAAAGACATGCAGATCGGGATTATGTTAATCGTAGACTAAATTGACCTTAGGTGTGAATGAGAGAGAAAGGTTGTTTGTTAGCCCTGTAAGGGACTGATGACCTGTACAGGAAGTATCCCACGGCTCGACCACTGGGTCCAGATCCAGAACTACCCATTCGCACAGCACAATATAAACAGTGCTTCACTTACACCACAAACACTAATGGTACGTCATAGGAAATTCATGCATTTGTCAGTATTTTGCCCAAAGACACTTCGGCACGTGGACCGAACGAACTAGGGATCAAACCACCAACCTTCGGTTTCATTGAAGACTGATTTTACCTCTTGAGCCTTAGACATTTTCTATTGAGCTGCTGTAATAGAGAAGAACTGACAACAAAGGAGTCGTTTACAGGAAATTTAAGTAACTTTGACTCAGTCGAGTACATACCTCCATCAAGGTCCTGTTATGAAACCACATTTCAATCCCCTAGATCCAGATTTCTATTTGAATCTGGATCATTGGACACACTAATAAAGAACAATCCCCTTAACATGCCTGATTCTTAAAAAACAGGATCCATGACCTATTCTCTGAGAAATCAAGAGAAAACAATTCTCTTGCTCGCAGTAAACCAGGTTTCATGGTAATCTGTCCGTTAGTTTTTCATAATAAAGCCCACAAACAAACCATTAAACAAATGGAAATGGAAAACATAATCTCCGTGGTTCAGGTAATAAGGTTTTATTCGGATCAGTACAGTTTGTATGGGTCTGAGTGTATTCGTGCAAAACAAGTAATACCAGTTTGCCTTCAGACTCACTTCATTTGAATATAATACATTAGCACTCTCTGATGCTTGTGAGTTCGGGAGAGGGTTTAAATTCGTTCACTTCCGCTGCCAGCAGGAGGAGATGCTTGTATGAGGCTGGTGGGCGACAGGCACAGCGACGGATGGGATGCCCTTGGGAACCGCAGACCATGGGCATCGATTCTCGCCATGACACAACTCTTTTTTTATAGTTCTCTCTCTTTTCTCTGAGCTCGCCTGTTTGTCCGTCGGCCTCGCAGAACTTCTCCTGACGGCGCAGATTATTCTCCCGAGCAGATGTGGCATTTTCACAACCCAGGCTGAGGGATGGCAGGATATGTTTACACCGTCATATTATAGGTCACATCGCCCCAGTGATGGATTATAATGGGCTGGTGTGGGGAAACAGCATAGTGAGGCTTGACAGTAGGTTGTGAACTAGCTGTAAATAATGATCTATGTCGCCAACTTTTTCAGAGCACGTCTTCCCGGCTCAATCACAGGGAAACATTTATTTGACTTTGAATATTCATGTGTGCTCTCTGGGTAATAGATTGAAAGTAGATTTCTGGTGCTGTGGCATAAAGTGGATGCACCGGGTGTCAGCAGATTTGTGCACGGTGAGAGGATGAGCTTTGATTTGTCCATTGAAACGGCGGCACAGAAACTGCAGTGCTGTTCCACCTGCAAACCAGATGAATCAATCCTGATGTTTGAATTGTCAATTACATTTAAAGTAAGAATAAGATGCTCAAACAAACCCACCAACAGTGATGCTGATGCTTTGGCGGCTTTTACTAACGTCAGCGAGAGAGTCCGATGTCACATTTTACCTCTGCCAATAAAGATGTTTATATCGGCATCTAATGTTGGGGTAGTTATGACTAACTATAAAAGTACATATATACAGGGTTAGTGTGTATATGTGTCAAACATTGGGTTGCCATGTCCTCCATCTGTGCTCTCCTACTCCTTTTCATTCTCAGACTCATTCTTGGCAACTTTTTAAATGAAATAGGAAGTGTGTAGTGAATCCAAGGTAGCAGCCATTTACCCTTTGTGTTTGCTCACTACAGACTAGTTTCCCCTGTGCCGTCAGAAGAAAGGATGCTTTCATTAAAGTATCTTTCGTCCGACATGTAATCAGTGTGTGTAAAAACATTCTGTACTTCATCCTCTTTCTTCATCATTAACTCTGTCGCTCTCTTTCTTTTCTGGGTTCAGGATTCCCTCATTCTGGAGAAGAGTGACATGCACCACCCGATCTGCTCCTTCCAGGACGACTTCCAAGAGTTTGAGATGATTGATGACGAAGACGATGATGACGAGGAGGAAGAGGATGACGAGGTTGACCCCAATGCCACCCCATCCCCCTTTGCCTCCCCTCCTCTCTCCCCTACCCTTGGCACTATAAAGAGCAGACCAACCACGCTGAACCTCACCACTGCTGTGTCGCAGGTGAGCAAACAGAAGCTCTGCTCCCAAAGACATAAACAATGATTATGCATAATGTAAACTTAAATAATAACTATCAAAACGCTTGTTAAAGACCTTCCTCTCTCATTTTTTTACTAGGATTCTCTTAACAACAACAGCAGTCAGTCCCCAAAGAAAGGAAGCTGGCAGGATTCCTTGCGCAACCCCACCTCACAGGGTGAGTACATGATTAGTTAGCTATTGTAAATCAGGTGTGGACAGTGGAGATGTTTTAATTATTTCTTTATATTCACAAGATAAATATATTATTGATAATTCATAATTAATCAGTTGAATAATAGTTGGAAAACTCTTGACCTAGGGGGAAATTTCCTGATTGTCTTTACTACTTCAACCTGATCCTACTTCTCGAGTAATGTCTCTCAATATAATATGATGTAATATAATATAATACAATACAAGGACATTGATAAACTCAAATGAGGCAAACAAAAATTACAAATAAGTATATGTTACAATTGAGATAAATTATATTCTGTTGTATGTTTCTGAAATTGCCACACACATTTATTCCATTTTCTTGTTGCCTTCAAATGAAGTCTGGCGATTATTAATAATAACCATTTACAACATCTACTCTTCTTCTAGGTCGTCTGTCTCCAACTCACTCATGTCTGGAGGATGGCAGCCATGTGACAGGCCAGTGCCCAGTCTCTCCAGTTTCCCAGGCACCAGGGTCTCAGACCAAAGGTACTCCACACAAACAGACAGGGGAGGGAGGGAATCCCCAGTCCCCTCACAGGCCCCTACTCTGCGACAGTGAGGGCAACAGGCGCGAGAGGCCAGAATACGGTAACACGAAGGCCCACCGGGCGAGATCAGAGCTTGTTTCATTGACATCAGTGTCGTGCTGTGTATTTGACTAAAAGTTCAGCAAAGCATTCTTACAAACCAAATTGGATCAAGAAATGAAATTTGTGTTTTTAGTGAAGTAAGAAGAGTTTGCTGAACTTATTCATCCATCATCAACTTGTGAAAGAGATCTACATCTTGCATGTCTATTCATTCATTAGTCTTTATGTCCTTTCTTTCTATATTTACTATGTCTGACCTCTACAAGTCCTCTGACCTATCGTCTTTCTCATTTTGCATTTTTTGAAAGTCAAAGTTAATTAAATAGCATGTTCCAAACTCAGGGGAAGAAAAAGTAGGATGTTGAAACACACAGTGGATGGCAATAATGCACCTTCATGCAGGTTGCCAACCTCCAATAAACCGAGCTAAGAAGAAGAAGTTGCTAAACAGGATTAAAATATGAAAGTAAAAGCATGAAAAACAGAATAAATAGAACATGCAAAAGAAATAAAATGTTAAACATCACAAATATTTGAGAATTGCACAATAGCAGATGAAGAGCAGATGTCATTGTCTATTTTTATTCTCTGACGCCCCTTCATTTTTCTCTCCACCTTTTTATCGTTGCAGGTTCATTCGGTCAACTTAAGTCCCACTCGCGCTCCGGTGATGTCACTGAGCCAAAAGCTGACCTTTTGATCCAGACAGCCAGAGTTCCCTCCGTAGACGAGCACTCCCAGTGTTCAGACACAGAGGTGGACCATGACCTCAACAGCCACCACAATCACAAACACTCAAACCGGTGTACCACCGACACCTACACAATCACCAGCGAGTCAGGTATCGAGCCGGAGAATGACCAAGACCCAGATGGAACCAGTCACTGCTTGTCATCCACTGCACCCATGGGAGCCAATGATGGCGCTGACACACCCTTGACTGATGAGGAGCTAGAGAAGGACTTTGAAGTGGAGTTCATGTGTAAGGAGACATATGATATGGTGTGTAAGGAGAATCAGTCAGCATACATCGAGTTCCCCTGCATTGAACCTTCTGAGCCTGTCTCCTTCTCCAGCTATATGTCCTCCAGCCACTCAGAGGCTCTTGAGCAGTCCAACAGTACAGATACACAAGCAAATTCTGCCATGGAGGCAGCAGCTAACGACTCCACCTCTCCATCCTCCGATCCAGGGATAGCAGATATGAACCAGCGGGGATACTTTACTTCAGACCAGGAAAAGGACCTCAGTTCTCCGGGGTCTGACTCTGACATTGAAGGAGAGCTGGAGGCAGCGTTTGCCTGTGGAGGTCCTGTTGTCTCAAACATGATCTCCTCCATTTCAGAGACAGAGCTTGACCTTACCAGTGATGAAAGTAGCAGTGGACGCTCATCTCATCTCACCAACTCCATTGAGGAAGCTAGCTCACCTACATCAGACCAGGAACTGGACCTAGACACTGAGTTGGAGCAGGACAGTGGTATTGTTGGACTGAAAGCGTCTCTGCTTCTGGGCCAGCCCGACCCAATCAAAGAAGGATCTCCTCTACCATCTCCTTCCCCTCTACCCTCACCCACAATGGCTACACCATCCCCTCTTGATTCGCCAATCTTACCCCCTGAGCCTTATGATGATGATCAAGCTCTGATGGGGCTGCAGAATGTGGATGATGAGCTGTCCTGCGAGCACCTGGCTGACCCAGATGAGACTCTGCCACCGGCCCAAAGCTGCGAGGACAGTCTGTCCAGACAGATGGTTCTCCAGATAGAACCAGACCACAGCCTGGAGAGCTTCAAACGCTCCTTCTACCTGCCAGTGGGACCCAGGCTTATACAAAGTTCAGATGAATACGATGGAACAAGTGAGGGAGACTCAGAATCAGAAAGTGAGGATGACTTAAGTGAGAATTCCGACTCACCCTGGCTGCTCAGCAACTTGGTCAACAGGATGATCTCAGAGGGCTCGTACCCAATCAGCTGTCCCGAGGAGTGCTTCAAGAGGAAGGTGTCAGTGTCAGACACCATCTCACCATCCTCAGACATTGGAGAGGTAGATGGCTTCAATGATGAGGACAGAGAGAGGAAAGCAGAGATGGAGGAATCAGAGGAAGAAGAGAGAGAGGGTGAAGGGTACAGAATGGAAAGGATGGAGCCTGGAGAAAGAAGAAGTGTGGAGTCTTCAAACGAAGGGGTAGTTATAAGCCCCCGTCTGTATATGAGCAACTCTACTGGTGACACAGCAACCCCTGTCATTTTAGAGCGCTGTACAAACAATGGGAGTGGAATCGCTGATTTCAGCTCCTTGTATACCACTAAAGACTCTGAGAAGAACTTGACGGAAAAAACATTGAAGAATGGCAGGAGACAGGAGGAAGATGAGGAGCCCAATAACGACTTGACGATGCTGGAGGGAAGGAAGGATCTGGACTCACCCAGTTTCAGTGAGAGTGTGGCCAGCGACAAGGACGAAGGTCGAGAGACAGAGCCCAGGCCGGGGAGCCGCTCGACAGCCTCTCTTGAGCGTATCACGGAGGTCAAACATAGCCTGACGCTCGACATCCCAACCACCCAGACCAACCGCTGCTTCAGCCTTACCTACTCCACAGACAATGACGAAGAGGAGGACGATGGGGACTCTTATCCATTCGTGAGTGGCATGAGGAAGCAGTCCTTCAGGGGTAGTGACTTGGAGCTGGACAGTTCACCGCCAATCGATTCCAGTGTGCAAGACCATCGTTTATCCGACCATGACCTCCCACTGTGTGAGAAAGATCTGGCTCTGAGGCCGTCGAATGAAGAGGATGAACTGGCCTATGACTCCATGAAATACACACTAGTGGTGGATGAAAATACTACGCTGGAGCTAGTCAGCCTCAGAAGGTGCACCTCTGTTCTGAGTGATGACAGTGAGCTTTCCACGCTATGTGACGACGAGCCTTTGGGAAGGAGGGAGGTGGGCTACGGTCGAGATGATGAGAAGGTGAGGTCAGAACTTCTCAGTTCTTCCGAGGACTCCTCCCCTGAAGCTGACCTCCCATTCTCCAAGAAGTTCCTCAACGTGTTCGTCAACAGCACCTCCCGCTCCTCCAGTAAGTCCCACACAATGCTGTTTGAAAGTCATGACTCTGTCCGTCTGAAAGTAGAATTAGTTTAGCATAAAGAATGAAGGCCTCCTTCACACCAGTATAGGCGCACAAGCAGGGCACTGTTGTCTGCCCTTTCTAGATTAAATGACAATGTCATATTGTAATAGTGTCCTTGTCATAATAACGCCATTTATACAACATCATCATAAACTATATAAGCACCAGGTCGGGTCTAAAATCCTATTGGATGCAAAGATACTTCATAAAATTACTATTATATCATGGGGGAACTCTTTTTTAATCAATTTAAGTACTAGATGTGATCCCTAGCTGTACTTTTTCCACATATTAATGTCTATTCTGGCCACTTTGACCCTTGATCAGCCCATAAACTTGTTATTGCATCCTCACAGAAAAATCCAATGGTGTCACTGATGAAGAAAGAATCTCACAGTCAGATTTATTCGTTGGATGTGTTTTCTGCTGCCACCAGTGTTTTTGCAAAGCTAAGCTAACCGTCGCCTGGTGTTGACCTCATTTATTGTACAGAAAAGAGAGTAATGATGTCATTTAACTCTGTGCAAGAAGGTGAATAGCTGTTTTTACCAAAACGTGGAACTCAAGCCAGTGGAAACTACATATCCGACATGTTAAAGCTTTTTAGCATTATGTGGTACAGTTATCCCTCCATGGTCCTTAGGATGAATATTCTTTATCAGAGTTTAACTCATTACTGTCAGCATGATGCATTTATATCTGTTCCAAATATTACAGGAAGATCCCACAAGATGAATGGGAGGTCTCTGCCTCCCAGTACAACCACCATCAATCAGTGTTCTCTTTTCAAGATTTTTATCTCTAATGAAGGGTGATTTGCATAATGAAGGCTCATTAGAAGGCGTCCAGCCCCATTTCTTTTTTTTTGACACATCCAATCAACTTTAATTTGGACTTCCTCTCGGAAAATTCTTAAAGCTTTTTCCTGTCTCTTCGCTTGATAGGTACAGAATCCTTTGGACTTTTCTCCTGTACCATCGATGGCGAGGAGAAGGACCAGACACACAGGGCCGTCTACAGGTAATACCACCACAGTCATTTCCAACCACAGGACAACAAGGGGAGCTTTTTTATGTTTTGTGTTACTGGCAGATACAAAAGCAGACCAAACAGGAAGGCAGCAATTAATCCAAACAAGCAACTCCAAGTGGCTATTCAGAAAAATTACAGAAAGCAAAAGAAATCAGGCAACACAGGGAGAAGCTGAAACATTATGAACAGATTAGAAATGAGGACAAACCAGCAAAACTGAAGTACAGGGAAACTTAAATTTAGAGAAGAGAGTGGGATTTTTCCTTCAAGATCCATGATTTACTCTCTGAGAGATTAATGGAAATTTTGAAAAACATCATATCTTGCAATGTTGAAGAAAATGGAAAATAAATCCTAATATTGTTTGCATCCTTCCACCAAGTTTCATACAACTGCACCCTGTGCATGTTTAATTATGCATTTGCTTTACCACAGCCCACTGTCAGTAATCACGTCTCCACATTTAGAGCTCCCTCTCTCTCTCTCTCTCTCTCTCTCTCTCTTCTCTCTCTCTCTCTCTCTCTCTCTCTCTCTCTCTCTCTCTCTCTCTCTCTCTCTCTCCACCCCATTATCGTTCCTGGTCAGCTCTTTCATCCCTCCTATCTCTCTCTCTCTGCTCCCCACTGGGAGTCACCTGACACCCAGATAGATTCTATAGGATCTAGACTATAGGATGCTCAGCTGCAAGGATTCCATGAAAGGACAAATGGTGTCAGAGGTGATTTGATTATTTTTACTTTGCCTCTCTGCTGCCCCCTGCAGGTTCATTCCCAGACACGCGGATGAGCTGGAGCTGGACGTGGACGATCCTTTATACGTGGAGGAAGAAGAGGATGACTACTGGTACAGAGGCTACAACATGCGGACAGGGGAGAGGGGTATCTTCCCTGCCTTCTATGCCCATGAGGTCATGGGCCAGTCTAAGGAGTTGTTGGGTGAGTGTGGACAGATATACAAACCCCTTGTATTCTCACCTGTGTCATTATGAAAGGCAGAGGAGTCTCATGTTGTGCATGTGTGTCCACATCATATATAGGAATGAAAAGAAATCCAGCGTGGATTGAGACGTTCAACGTTCAGTTTTTGGGATCTGTTGAAGTACCTTATCACCAAGGAAACGGCATTCTCTGTGCTGCCATGCAGAAGGTAAGCAAAGTGGAAAAAAAAACAAATATGTTCACGTACAGCTTGCAGTGTGAAATGATGTTTTATTTACATGGAGGCTTTTCCGCTGCTTAGATTGCGATATCGAGGAAACGGACGGTACACGTGCGACCTCCTTCCCTGTGTGAGTTGGAGATTAGCTTGCAGGGAGTGAAACTGATCATGAGCTTGGAGGATGACTTTGACACCCTCGATGAGGTATGGAAAAATAATGAATGCAATAATATTGTATCAGTGCTATATGGACGAGTTACCACAATTTGTTTCAAGTATGTTGAATTGACCCCTGAAGTAGAGTTTAGCATAAAAAAATCTAGAGGTCATAAATCCTCCCACATTTCCATTATGAAACCACATTTAAAACTGCTTGATCATGATTTTCATTTGGATCTGCATCTTATCAGGACTCATTTATTATTCAGAGAAATCAGTGAAAATGTCCCAAAACCAAAAATGATCTCACCATATTGATCCGATGGATTTCTTGGCCCATTTCCTTTCATTTCTAAGTTAATACTGTGAATGCAAACTAATATTCATGTTTTCTGTACACAATGAGTTTGAATCCCTCTCTCGCACCTCTTCAGTACGACAGATGTAGTCACTTCTTCCAGATGAAGAACATCTCGTTCTGTGGCTGCCATCCGAGGAACAACTGGTAAACAAACAAGCTTCTTCCGTGCTGTTTGCAGATTGCCTTTGGAACACCCGACTGATTGCATCACGCTGTTTCCTTCTCTCTGCAGCTACTTTGGCTTCATCACCAAGCACCCCATGCTGAGCCGATTTGCTTGCCATGTGTTTGTTTCCCAGGAGTCCATGCGACCTGTAGCAGAGTGTGTTGGGTGAGTTGCATCATCAGATCAGTTACTATACATCAAGCACATACCATGAGACGGTAATGATCTTTTTATTCTGTGACTCATGTCTGAGTAGACATATTTACTCGACTTAAACTCTAAGTGCTCTGTAATTGCCAAGATGCTGAAACGCTAACAGTCCATAAAAGAGATTGTAATTTATGCTAAATATATTTAGCTTATATCCCTTTTTAAGTACTCTTCGATGGCACCTACATGAAAACTTTTATTTGACATAATTAACTATATAGAAAGAGATGTGCATTTATGTTTATTATCCTAACTCAAGTTCTATGTATTTGATTGCATTTGTGTTTAAAGTTTATGACTAAAGTGTAAAATATCAAGCCTCAATTCCAGGTCTTCAGGTTTGATGATGACGTCTTAGAAAATATTTGTACTCCATATTGAAGCTGGATAAGAACGCAATGATCCAGGTTCTTTTGTGTGTGAGCTTGTGTGTAAGGTCAGATTTGAATAATTAAAGATGTCAGGTAGCTGAATAAGAGCTAAACTGATCACATGATCACTCAGCTTCTCATCCTGCTCTTTCTCTTGGGGCCAGACTGACGAAGGCAGAAATGAAAAACAGCTTCCGTCCTTTGATTCGAAGAGATCAGCTCGGTGTTTCCACATTTATTAGGAAAGCGCTAACGCATCCATTCTCACTACAATGGCACAGCCCGCAGGTCAAATTGGGGTTCAGTGTCCTGTCCAAAGCCACTGGAGGAGCAGGGAATCAAACCACTGACCCCCCCTGTTGGTGAATGGTCCCTCCTGAGCCACATTTTACAATCTGAAGTATTGAATTCAGGCAAAATTACTTCTTCAACCGAACTTTTTCTTACCTGCACATGAGTTACACTTCAGGTAGAATTGAGACAGAATCAAATTGAGAGAATGTGTGCAGCTGTAAAGCTCAAAATAACCTTTAAAATATTATTATATTTTGAATGCAAAAATGAAGGAGAGGAGTTGTGCACCTTTGCCGTCATTGCACATGGATTATCATCCTTTGTTTTGTTGAAGATAAATAACATATAAACCCTTTCATTAAAAAAATCACAGTTGCACTTTTCTCAACTATTCTAAAGCGTTTCATAACGTAATATATCATATTTAAGACCTAATCTACGTTTTATTGTTCAGATATTTCATCATGTTCTCACCTGTGTTTCCTGCAGTCGAGCCTTCCAGGAGTACTACCAGGAACACCTGGAGTACGCTTGCCCGACTGAGGACATTTACCTAGAGTAAGAAGTGTTGCCACGACGACCACCTTCCTCCTCTACAGCTTGTGTATGTTCATCAAGTTTGCCACCAGAGGGCACTGTGAGTGGGGGTCTTCTCTCCATAGTTAAAAAAAATACTCTTCTGTGTCCCTCTAAATACTGGGAACTTCATTTCTACAGTATGCGACTTACTTCATCTCTCTCTCTCTCTCTTTCTCACTCTCTCTCTCTGTCTCTCTCACCGCGATGGGTTGATTGCCTGTTTCTTTGATCCTTTTCTATGATATAAAACTAAAACGCTGAGCACCTGTTTATTTAAAGGTTCCTCTTTTGAAATGACAAAAAAAGAAAAAACGATCTTACCTACTACTGCTGTTTCACTTTTCAATGCATGGCTAGTAGGGTTAATGCACACAGACACACACAAGAAGTACACATATCCAAGTGAATGGCAAGCAGCTCAACAATCAGTACGGGAGCGGTGTGGAATCAGGAGGCCGGGAGTTTGATTAACTGTAAATATGTATTTGTTCAATATTGACAAACTGCTGATTAGATTTCTACTGATAGTGACATTGGAGCAAAGTAGAGAGAGTACAGTGAACCGTCCTTGGTCGGAGCTTACCCCTGTGTTGCAAACAAGACGTAGTGTGTGTTGTAAATACATGTATAGAGAGTAGACATACAGGCGCCTCATCCACACTAATTAAGAGACACTCACATTTAGGACCAATGGAGGGGACTTTCTTCTGAGTTCTCTTGAAGGTATTAATGACTGAGTAAGTAGAGATTATCTACGACTGGTTCTTTTTGAAAAGTTGTAATGATCGAAATTGAACTTTGAATGTCATTAGCCCTGCAGACATTTTATTCAGCCCTTGCGCGTTACCTGTCGGCACATCTGTAGGAATTTGACAGAACCGTTTTTTTTTTACTTTTGTCCCGTCCTGAAATATGTTCGGTGAGCTTCGCCTTGGGGAGGCGTCACAGGAAATAATTTAATCGTGTTAAACCGTGGTTTGTCACTGTGTGCTTTGCAATGATTGATGTGACTTTCAGGTCAAGAAAGCAGAAAGGTCAAAGGTCCTCTGAAAAGCCATATCCTCCCACCTCCGACTGTTGAACTGTTGGATTTCGCTCTAGTCTCTGCTTTGCTTTTGACTTGGCGGTTTCAGCGAGGGAAAAGGAACGACTGGATTGACCACGTGGCAGTGAAGTTGTTTGGCCGAGTTGTGGCTACTGTGCAGTGAGAGCGACTTGCTTAATTCTCAGACTCAGTGTCAAAGTGGAATTAAACCTTTAATGAAGAGTTGAATATGAAGTTTTGTAGTTATGTAAATGGATAGACTTTGATCTGTTTTTAACTATGAAGGACAGGACGGATGGCGACGCAGTCCCATATTTATTTATTTATTGCTTTTAGTCCGATCAAGGATTACAGCGTTCACACGTTACACAACAACCTACTTATTTTATAGCACCTTACAAAGGGGAGAGGTTTGATCTAAAACTCGATGCATTCACCGCAGGCGACTGCTACATGACATGTTAGGCTTTGAGGTTTGACCTCTCCCGACCGTCCTCATCAATCGCTGGTTCTGTTTGGCTTCTTGTTCTGCTGCTTTCAGTCACAGTCGACCAGAACAAACAAGCACCTCATATTATCTGCAGGATTTCACTGAATGTTGATATGGCAGGAGGGAAGCAGGGTGTTATCTGCATATGTATCGCTGTCAGTTAGATCATGTATATACAATAGCGAATCTAAGATAGTGCTGTGTCCTTTATGTTGAGTATGTTACTGAAATTAATATGTACATTAATTAAAAAGAAATAATAAAAAAAACTAAAAGATCACAACCAGACCAAAAGGCCCTAAAGATTAGAAAAACACATTAAATATCTGTGATCTGCAATAATTTTATTTCAGTGTCTTATGTTTCCACGTGAGGTGTTTATCCCAGTATCTGTCACACAGGTGGGATTTGGGTTCCATAAGGTCTCTATGAACGGGCTTCAGCAGCACATTGAGGGCATATTTGTGAATACGTGACACACCCACCAGATTACTGACCTATCAGCTGTTAGAGCTGAAAAGTGACTGAGTCAGCTGTCGCTGATAAACTCTATTGCCAATTGTAATAATCACCTTTGACCTCCGACAGCATTCCCCATCACTGATCTGTATCTATTTGCTTCTGATTATGATTTTCTACCTTGTTACAAATCCTTCCTCACTTTCAGCTACACATTAGCCGCTGAGACATACATTAACAGTTAAACCAAACTTTTGACTTCACTACATTAACAAGATTCTTCACTGTATACCTAGAGCAAAACCGTATGTGACAGAACCAACATATCCTATCTTGTATCTTCAAAAACAAGGACTTGTAAAATTAAAGGGAAAAACTAAGAAAAATGACAAAAAATATAAATCCTTCTGCCTTGTCATGGATCTGGTCTTATGAATAAAATATATGCTTGATGTCCAAAACCTTTCGTGTCGTCTTTATTGTTCACATCCACTCTTTTTTGTCTGATTGAAATTTCCTGCAAAACATTTTTACAAATACCTCCATAAATCTTGAAAAACTTTTGATGATATAGAATGTTGAACTTAACATTTCATAATGGATCAATTAAAACTAGAGGGGTGGTTAAAGACTGCAAATCTCCACCAAGGCCCCAAAGTCCCCTTATGAAAGTATAACAAAATAAAGTAATTCACAGCATCCATTTTTTTTCTGATGTGCACTTGATCAGTCCCCACAGAGTGCCTGGTTTTTTAAATCAAGATCAATTAATATTCATGTGGGAAATAAACTAAAATGTTTTTTAAAAACCAATCTCACAAACAAACATTTTTGGATGAGCCCCCTGAACATTTTAAGGGTTCTTTCCAACCCTTAACACATCCTTCCATCAGGTTTCCTGGTAACAGTAGTAATTTGTGCCTGATCCCACTAACAGAAATAGAACCATACCTTCATTGTCGTGCATTATTTCCTGCGGTGAGGATGATATGTTTTCTTCTGGCTTTGTTTCTCTGTTCTTTAGTTAGCAGGATTTCTCAAAAAATACTGAAACTTGAAATTTTGTGTGGGAGCCGGAAATGACCCATGGAAGAATGGTAGGTCCAGATAAATGTGATTTCCTCACTGAGGAAAAGAGACTATTTGCAAAATTACTTTTCAGTATTTGTCGTACTGAAACTTAACATTCCAAAACAAGAAGCTGAATTGCATAATTTCAAAAATCACAGCCTATGAGCTTTGAGCACTTTGTACAGTAAAATCAGTCCAGTAGCTTCAGCCTCCCCACACATCTGTCCCATCAGCACCGGCAGCAGCTGGGTTTGGGGGTACACTGAGGATTGCAGCAAGGCTCCAGGTTGCGGTCTATTCCTTTTGATATCTGGCTCTGCCCAAACACCATGGAGGCTTCAAACTGCTGCTTGACTCTCTTCATCCTCTCCAGCAGGGCTTGGAGGTCGGGTTTACCCTCCAGAAAGAGAGGGTAGTTCTCAGAGGGGTCAAGCTCCAGGTCGAAAAGCAGCGGGGGGTCGTGGGCCTTGAGAACAGCGAATTCTTGGCAGTCTTTGTCCGGGGTCGTGCTGCTTTTGATTGAACCTGATGCAAAAACACATGAGTAACCACAAGTCAATTCTACCTCAGTTCTGATGGTGGGATTCTGCTTTTGAGCAGATGTGACCTTTGTTACCTTGAGTGTAGTAGTGGGCCTTGTACTTCCCCAGCCTGAGAGCAAACAGACCATACATCTCACTGGCGTCTGTGGGGTAGAATATCATCGTCTCCCTTTTACTCTGCAAAACAAGATTTGAAGAATAAAAACATCATTGAAATTCATCATAATACATCATCTTGGTTTTCACAAAATCTGCTGCAAGGTGTGACACCAGCTACCTTTCCTTGTTTGACAAGTAACTCAGTCATATCGACTCCATCCAGCATCACCTGGGGCAGTTTGGCTCCTGCCAGGGTTGAGATGGTGGGGAGGATGTCCAGAGTGCTGGCCAGCTCATGAGTGATACCTAAAGAGAGGCACGCAGAAAAAGTTACATTTAAATGGGTTTTACACAAAAAAAGAGTGGAACACTACGGAGCACATACCTCCCCCAAGGCCAAGCAGTCAATTTAAATCCCTTTACATTCAAGCAATCTGCACCAAGTTTCACTCACTCAAAAATATCAGTTCCCTAAATGTGACAGATTTATCCTTTCATCCAGATCCATGAATTATCCCCACCAAAATGTTTCTTCTCCGACTGAAGTTTTGTGGCAATCAGTACAAAACATAAAAATGGCTTTGTATATGTGATTGAAACATGCAAAACCATCAAAATGGTCTTTGAACTGATATTGGCTGAGCTTCCTTCAAAGAATAAATGTGCACCAGCTATGGTCTGTGTGGAAAGCTGACCCAAGAGTCCTCACCTGGTTTGATGGTCCCTGGCCAGTACGCGATGGCTGGCTCCCTCATGCCCCCCTCATACGTGGTGCTTTTCCCACATTTCAGAGGGCCAGCATTACCGCCACGGGACATACGCATCAGCTCAGGTCTGCACACAGAGCGACAGGAATAACAAGTTTGATGAAGGACAATCAATGAACCAGACGGCCATAAATCCAATGATATGATGATAAATCTAAAGATATCATAGAACTTGACGTTCGAACAGAGGCTAATGTTCCACAGCTTCTGGTTTTCAATTTACAGTAGGAAGGAATGATTCCAGGCTTTCGATTCATTTGAATAAAACACAAACCAACCCATTGTCTGCAGAGACGAAGACCAGAGTGTTGTTGATGACTCCTGTCTTCTCCAGGGCTGTCAGTATGTTTCCGATAGTGTTGTCAAACTCCAGCAGAGCATCTCCAAATGGGCCCCTTAAAGACTTCCCGGCGGCCCCTTGACCAGCATACTGGGGATAGTGGGTGTGCTGGAGGAGGAAGTGGAGAGTGAAGTGCTTCCACAATCTATGAAAACATACATTCAACATGTGCTACTTACATGAGAGGGATAGTAGAGGAAGAAAGGTTGATTCTTCTTGGCCGATGTGGTGATGAAGTTGGTTGCGAAGTCACTGTACTTATTCTCCAGGTCCAGGAAGTCGACCGGTTGCTGCTTGATGACGTCATTGTACATTAGCGGAACAGTTACTGCACCGACATCACACAATCCAAAACACTTCACATCTGGAGGGAAACAAGTCAAGTTCTGACAGGGGCCCTGGGGGACGAACAGGCACAGAGAAAAACACATTCAAATTCATGCTACACCCAAAAAAAGATACTTTAACATATACTATCACAGAAACTCTTAAAACTCAATCACACTAACCTGGTCATGGGAGTAAGGGATCCCCATGTACTGGTCAAACCCCTGCTTGGTTGGAAGGAACTTGCCATTGGCCCCAAATCCCAGGTGCCACTTTCCCACGGCAGCTGTGGCGTAGCCCAGAGGTTTCAGGACCTCAGCGATGGTGGTCTCGTTCAGAGGAAGACCGCCTATAGAGCCCGGGTATAACACTCCTGGGTAGATGCCGGAGCGAGTCTGGTAACGTCCCGTCAACAGTGCCGCTCTGAGAAGATGTCACCCAACAAGGCATTTAATAAATGTGTCTCTGTTTCCTGGCCACATTAAAACACAACAAGCTCTGAGTTTATATTAACCATTTTATCTTAGGCTCCAACACTGTGGAGGTGGGGGGGGACTGGGAGAGCAACCGCATCTGCACCACAGATGATCAATCAGCACAGGTGAGAGCTGTTAGCTGATTGGTCCTCACACTTAAAAGGCAGCGTCTCCGCTGACTCAGGGCGCCTCAGGCACTGGAGAGAAGTTTATATTTGTTCACATTATGTTTATCAGTAATCTTTTAGCTAAAATAAATGATTCAGAGGTTTAACCACTTGCTTTGAGGTAAATTCAGTTTTTCATATACTCTTAAAGTTCCTAAAGTTATCAAATATGTGCTGATTTGTTTCTCCAGCAGTATTAAAGTCTGATTTGTCTTCTAAATGACGGAGCGTAAACTACTTCAGCAGGGTTTCCAGTCTTTCTGAGAAATTATTCTCCAGGAGTTTATTTCTGTCATACAGGACAGAAATTGGTCATAAAAATGATCATATAATTTACAGAGAGACCTAGAATTGACCCATTTAACCTCCTTTTCATTCCTACTTTGTTAATCATGCAGGGCTTATGATTAGAGTCTCAGTTACAGGTAGCTGCTCCAACTATCACTGCTGACTGTACAATATTGACCATGGTGTGTCTACTTAAAACGTGACAGTCACTTTAAACACTGGCTTTTGAAGAAGGTCCATAACAATCATCTGCTCTAGCTCCATATCAATATAGTAAATCAACCTATAAGCTGCACTTGATGGTGAGTGTTGTCATAGGTTGAAGCCTCTAGTTATAGGAGACAATAGACCTGTCACACTGCACAGCTTCTGAATAACAGTGAGTTAAATTTAAAAGAAAATACATCTTGACCTTTACGTAGGAAATCTGGATAAGAGGCTAAAATATTTTATATTATATTATATTATTGTCCATGTTCTCCGGTATGAGTGTGAGCCTGAATCAGCCCCAGTGTGTGTAAGAGCCCCGGCACCTGGACGGGCTGCAGGCCGGGCTGGAGCAGTAGAAGTCGGTGAAGCGGAGTCCTCCCGCGGCCAGACGGTCCAGGTTCGGGGTGAGAGAGGTGGGGTGTCCGTAACAGCCCAGATCCCCGAAACCTAAATCATCGGCGAAAACCAGGACAAAGTTCGGAGGAGCAGCTCCGAAGCAGCAGGAGAAGCAGAGAGAGGAGAGGAGGAGGAGGAGGAGGGAGGTGAGATCCATCCCGAGACAACTTCTCCAGCTGAGGGAAGAAGATCAGGAACCTGCTGCATAAACAGGAAACACAACAACACGTCACGTGTCCTGTCGCGGAGAGTCGATGTCACGCACGACTTACTATCTCATTATTATGACTAAGTATCTCATTATAATTAGATAGATACTAAGTCATAATAATGAGATACTGACTGTGGGCGGGCGGCAACAGAGCAGGACAGCCACCTGTCTCGCGGAAGTGAGCGACGATGCATCGAGTCAGTGACACAACATAATCGATTCATGTTTTCTGCTCCGTTCATTGTCTAAGCGATGTGCTCCCTCTTTGTCATTATAACCAGCGCTGCTCCAGGATCAGAACAGACGCTCATGAAAGGTCCGGTCGACCTGTATGTGTCGGAGTCTGTTTCCGCCTCACTTCTCCTCTGTCCTGCGCTCCCTTCACACTTTAACAATAAACACCAGCACTGATCACAGGTCATTAGGACACGTGCAGGACTGACGTTTACTTTGTTTGTTTGAGTTCATGAGACACATGTTTAAACACTGTGTGCACGTCCCCCGCTCAACACAACACGAGACGTTACGCGCCTCGCATAGTGAGGACATTAGGGTTAAAGTGACGGAACGATCTGGAGTTACACACACACACACACAGAGAGAAACGCACACTCCCGCAGACAGACTCTGCAGTCAGTATCTCAAAATCGTGAGTTAACTGTGTCATAATATCGGCCCGTCACTGTCTGTAACCCTGATGTCCTGACTGCGCGCGGCCTTTAAGAGGAGCTGGAACACACTCACCTGTGGATTCGAGCTTCTCTCAGTTTCTGTGAGGATCTTTCTCAGCGTCGGGAGCTCAGTCTGGAGGGCGGCAGAGACCCGAACACTCCACCCACCGACACACTGCAGCCAGTCCAGGCAAAGTAGCGCTTTATGACCGACTAATTGTAAATTAAGTTTTTTTCAACATCGATCATTTCTATGAGGTGTCCAGAAGAACATACTAAAAGTCCTAAGAAATCCTAGTTGAGGAAATATGTTTGATTCTCATCAATGTGGGCCAATAAGACCATGCAACAATACACCCCAATGTGGCTATTTTTTTTTCCTTTACTCCTATCAAAATGAACCTTTACACAAGAAAGTACCCATGAAAAGTAACTTTTTTTGTATTATAATTTTCTTTAATTTGAATATTCACATGAGCTCCACACTTATTGAATATGTCCTAATTTGCATTGGCAGAAACACCATTCATATGTATTACAAATACATCAGCCCAATCTTCATCCAATCTTCCCAGTGCCAATGGGTGATGGCAAAGCTGCTTTTAGACTGGCCTCTAACCTGAAAACCGCCTGGCTTGCTGGTACCTGCCAGGGGTATCCCCCCCTGCCCCGGTATAGTCTTCAGAGTAAAAACGTTGATCTTCAGTATGTTGGTAGTCAGAGAGGTCCTGAAGCCAGGCATATCAGTCTCTCTCTGAACTTATTGAGCAAAGTGTTTTTATAGAACTATGAAATATCCAGAAATTAATTGATATGATTGTTCAAATGTTGGACTTTACTTTGAAAAATCTCCAAATCTATACAGTAAAAATGTTTGATCTTCAGTATGTAGGTAATCAGAGGTCCTGAACACAGGCATATCAGTTTCTCTCTGAACTTATTGAGCAAATCGTTTTTACAGTACTTTGAAATATCCAGAAATTAGCTACTTGAAGCTAAAAATGTGTGACTTTTATTTAGTGAAATCTCTGAATTGATACAGTAAAAATGCTATTCATAAAAATTACACCTGAGACGATATATACTTCTAGTGAATATAATCCAATCCATTTCTTTTTCAATATATGTGCTCCATGTCAACAGTTTATTTGGAAAAAACGCTTTGGATGCGTTTACCATAAATGTCAGTATATGCGCGGAGTAGAATTTCTGTGTCGGCTGATTTGACCAAAGAGATGCGAGTGTCGGCTGGCTTGACCGCAGTGCCTGACAAGTGCTGCTGCTCAGTTGTGGGAGGTAATGAAATGTATTTAACCTCAGGGGGATTTTGAGTTTTGTGCTGTCCTCTTCCTTAGAGGAAGTTATTGTTTATCTTCTTTAATATTTTCTTTATTAATCTACGTTACACATTTAGATTTTTACCTTTCAGTGAATTTTGTGAAGGAGCCGGGAATGACCCATGGAAGAATGGTAGATCCAGATAAATGTGTGTATCCATGAATGTTCCACTGTCTTTAACACAGTAAGATAGCGTTAGCCTTTTCCTACTCTGGTTGCTCTTCTAATTTGAAATATAATCAATATTAACACAAAACAATAAGATTTCCTCACTGAGGAAAACAGATTATTTGGAAAATTACTTTTCAGTATGAGTAATACTGAAACCTTAACATTCCAAAAATAAGTAGCTGAATTGCATAATTTCAAATATCACATCTTTCGAGCTTTGAGCACTTTGTACAGTAAAATCAGTCCAGTAGCTTCAGCCTCCCCACACATCTGTCCCATCAGCACCGGCAGCAGCTGGGTTTGGGGGTACACTGAGGATTGCAGCACGGCTCCAGGTTGCGGTCTATTCCTTTTGATATCTGGCTCTGCCCAAACACCATGGAGGCTTCAAACTGCTGCTTGACTCTCTTCATCCTCTCCAGCAGGGTTTGGAGGTCGGGTTTCCCCTCCAGAGAGAGAGGGTAGTTCTCAGAGGGGTCAAGCTCCAGGTCGAAAAGCAGAGGGGGGTCGTGGGCCTTGAGAACAGCGAATATTTCACAGTCTTTGTCCGGGGTCGTGCTGCTGTGGGTGGCACCTGATGCAAAAACACATGAGCAACCACAAGTCAAAACCACCTAAGTTCTGATGGTGCGATTCTGATTTCGAGCAGATGAAACCTAGTTTACCTCGAGTGTAGTAGTGGGCCTTGTACTTCCCCAGCCTGAGAGCAAACAGACCATACATCTCAATGGGGTCTGTGGGGTAGAACATCATCATCTCCCTTTTACTCTGCAAAACAAGATTTTAAGAAAAACATAAAAAATTCATCCTAATACATCATATTGGTGCTGCTGCAAGGTGTGACACCAGCTACCTTTCCTTGTTTGACAAGTAACTCCGTCATATCGACTCCATCCAGCATCACCTGGGGCAGTTTGGCTCCTGCCAGGGTTGAGATGGTGGGGAGGATGTCCAGAGTGCTGGCCAGCTCATGAGTCACACCTAAAGAGAGGCACGCAGAAAAAGTTACATTTAAATGGAGGGGGGGGGGGGGGGGGGGGGGGGGGGGGGCACAAGACCTCCTTGATGTAATGTGACTGAAACATGCAAAACCATCAATATGGTCTTTGAACTGGAGTCCTCACCTGGTTTGATGGTCCCTGGCCAGTACGCGATGGCTGGCTCCCTCATGCCCCCCTCATATGTGGTCCCTTTCCCACATTTCAGAGGGCCAGCGTTACCGCCACGGGACATACGCATCAGCTCAGGTCTGTACACAGAGCGACAGGAATAAGCAATTTGATCCAGGAAAAAAAGGCTGATAAATTAAACTTTTTCCGAATCCCGTAGGAAGGACAGCAAAAACATATTTTCGATCTACAAATGCCTTGATCGCGTTTCTCTGTTCCTCTTTCAAAATGAATGCGCTGTCGATGTCTTCTAAAACAGACTCAATAGCAGCATCTGCACCTCTCAGCTCTCCAGCGGCAGGCATGTTTGTTGAAAACTAATTCAACCCAAGCGCTCTTTGGTGACATGGTTGATTACGTTACTGTTGATCATCTGTCTATAATCGTATAAAGCCCGCCCTGACGATTTGATTGGTCCGACCAGCTTCTGTTCGGGAATAGTTTCTCCCCAACGGAGCAATGCCAGACCGAACTTCCCGACCTCAAATGTTGTGGGCTGGGCTAAGTTCTTCTGGCATCCAGGCTAAGAAAGTGCAAATACAGGCCTTCAATTCATTTGAAGAAAACACAAACCAACCCATTGTCTGAGGTGAAGAGGACCAGAGTGTTGTTGATGACTCCTGTCTTCTCCAGGGCTGTCAGTATGTTTCCGATAGTGTTGTCAAACTCCAGCAGAGCATCTCCAAATGGGCCCCTTAAAGACTTCCCGGCTGCCCCTGGACCAGCATACTGGGGGTAGTGGGTGTGCTGGAGGAGGAAGTGGAGAGTGAAGTGTTTCCACAATCTATGAAAACATACATTCAACATGTGCTACTTACATGAGAGGGATAGTAGAGGAAGAAAGGTTGATTCTTCTTGGCCGATGTGGTGATGAAGTTGGTTGCGAAGTCACTGTACTTATTCTCCAGGTCCAGGAAGTCGACCGGTTGCTGCTTGATGACGTCATTGTACATTAGCGGGACAGTTACTGCACCGACGTCACACAATCCAAAACACTTCACATCTGGAGGGAAACAAGTCAAGTTCTGACAGGGGCCCTGTGGGACGAACAGGCACAGAGAAAAACACAATCAAATGGATGTTACACCCAAAAAAGATACTTTAACATATACTTTAACATATACTATCACAGAAACTATCTTAAAACTCCATCACACTAACCATGTCATGGGAGTAAGGGATCCCCATGTACTGGTCAAACCCCTGCTTGGTTGGAAGGAACTTGCCATTGGCCCCAAATCCCAGGTGCCACTTTCCCACGGCAGCTGTGGCGTAGCCCAGAGGTTTCAGGACCTCAGCGATGGTGGTCTCGTTCAGAGGAAGACCGCCTATAGAGCCCGGGTACAACACTCCTGGGTAGATGCCGGAGCGAGTCTGGTAACGTCCCGTCAACAGCGAAGCTCTGAGAAGACGTCACAAAACAAGGCTGTTATTTAACAGAACAAGGATGGACTGGAAAGTGTTTATAATCAGTAAAAAGCATTGATGAATTAATGGTCTTTAGTGTATGGGTTGCAGATAAAAAACACGAATTATCTAAATGACAAGTCAGAGCTGAACAGTGACTGAGTCATCAGTCACAGGAAAACTCTTATTGTGTCTGGACGATTCCAGTGATCACCTACTACCCACAGCTCTTATCGTCCCAGATCATTTAGGTCATCCTCACACCAACAACAACCCTTTCACAATAACTATTAGTCAAACCTTTGTCAAACAGCTGAAGGAGACCGAGCATTTCCATGTAGTTTCTCCAAAAGCTTTGGAATAGTCTCCTGCCCCCACAGGAGGTCTTGTCCCACAATCGACAGTTTTAAATCTACTTTAAAACTTTTTTGTTCCTGCTTTTAATACAGCCTGATTCATTTTTGTTTTATATTCTTTAATCCTTTATGTCTTCTATTGCATCTTCCTCTCACAAAGTCGTAGTTTGGACACCCCTGCCTTAAGGTAAATTCAGCTATCACCTCTATAATTCTAAGTCGTTTTATCATCATTTTTTGTTAATCTAATAATTTCAAACAGCTACTTAAAACACTTTAAACACTGGCTTTTGAAGAAGGTCCATAACAGTCGTCTGCTCTAGCTCTATATCAATGTAGTAAATCAACCTATAAGCTGCACTGGATAGTGAATGTTGTCATAGCTTTGTGTAACAGGTGATAATGGGTTGAAGCCTCTAGTTACAGGAGACAGAAGACCCGTCACACTGCACAGCTTCTGAATAACAGTGAGTTAAATAAAAAAATACAACCTGACCTTTGCATAGGAAATCTGGATAAGAGGCTAAAATATATTATATTTTATTTTATATTATATTATATTATTGTCCATGTTCTCCAACATGAGTGTAAAAGAGCCCCGGCACCTGGACGGGCTGCAGACCGGGCTGGTGCAGTAGAAGTCGGTGAATCGGAGTCCTCCCGCGGCCAGACGGTCCAGGTTCGGGGTGAGAGAGGTGGGGTGTCCGTAACAGCCCAGATCCCCGAAACCTAAATCATCGGCGAAAACCAGGACAAAGTTTGGAGTAGCAGCTCCGAAGCAGCAGGAGCAGCAGAGAGAGGAGAGGAAGAGGAGGAGGAGGGAGGTGAGGTCCATCCTGAGGCAACTTCTCCAGCTGAGGGAAGAAGATCAGGGACCTGCTGCATAAACAGGAACCACAACAACACGTCACGTGTCCTGTCGCGGAGAGTTGACGTCACGCACGACTAGGAAATGTAGTCCCTTGTAGGATTATGGACTACACAAGACCTCATAAGACAAATTATATATGATTTTTAGCTGTATAATAATTTACAATGAGTATAATTAATGAATAAATAATGTGTGTGTGTGTGTGTGTGTGTGTGTGTGTGTCTGTTCCTGTTCCTGTACTTGTATCTTTGTGAGGACCATTCTAAGCATAGACCCTGCAGTGTTGATTGATTGATTATTTATTTAAGCCTCGGAAAACACATTGAGGAATAAGACCCTCATTTACAATACAAATTACAGAGAGAGTAATTTGTATTCTTAAATATTGATGAATGAAGAAAAAATTGGGATCCAGCAGAAGCGCACTTTTCTCATTCAGGACAAAAGGGCCAGTGCTTGAGCACCACTAGGGGTCTATCTGTGCACGTGCCTGTGTGTCTTGATAGTTTATATATAAACTGTTTACAGTTCCCTGTGGTTTTAAAATGAGAGGGATAGGGATTCATTTATTGGGTATAATCTGTGCTACATGAGTCTTCATATGGAAAGCATGGATCCACATAATGTTGGGTTTGATCATAGTAGCTTCCTGCTGTGGCTGAAAATGCTGCAGTGAGAGCAGCACAGAGAGAAAACTGTGTAAAGCCCAGGAGAGCTTGGTTCATATATCGCGGGAGTTGCATAATCATGTCCATTCACATGTTTTCACATTGACATGTGATATTTTAAAAGTACCAATAATATTTTAAAAGCACCAATAATAGCCACTTTAAGCAGTTTGTAAAAAGTAAGTTTAATACTCAAGACTCATCTTTTTATCAACATGTCATATGTGAGAACGTGCCTGTCCTTGACTGTCCAGAAGGTCCTGAGCTCTTTGTGCTCCCTGCACGTCGGATGTTTAATCTGCCTCTTGACTGAAGCTGTTAGTCTTAGGGCCTGCGGCTGAGCTTCTGTCCTCAGTGGTAACCTTGGATTTTGTCACTGATTCAACCCGACAAATGGTAAATTACACAAACAGGAGGAGAAATAAATCTGTGGTGCAGTGCTGCAGAAGCCACCAGTTGGAGGAGAAATGGACGTCACAGTTGATTTTGATATGAACAGTTCAGTACCGGGCCCACTTATTTATTTAATCTCAGAGCCGAGCCTCAATCGGCTGGACAGGACTAAAGAACAGGAAGGTGCTATCTGCATTTTGATAAGCTGGCATAATGTGTGTCTACGAGAGCGAGGCAGGGATACAATGGGGACATGAATGCATATAAATCACAACAACAAATGTAATTTGAATCACAAGGACACTCTCATGTGGTTCCCAAGTGATTGTATGCAAAATAATGCTGACACCTGAAACACATTCACTGAGGAGGGGACCTCTACTGGAATTCAAATAATAGTTGCTTTCTTTGGTCCTGATTAATAATGCAACACGTCAGATCACATGTGTGTGTGTGTTTGGCACTCGTTTAGCTTGCGTGCTGTCCAGCTCTGCTATTTAGCCTCAGGGAAACGCTGCTGTGGCATCAGCTGATGGATAGTTTTGATTTACTATTCACTTTCACATCTCTCTACAGTACTGACCTATATTCAGCAGCTGCCATGTAGGCCTATGTGTGTGTGTGTGTGTGTACTTGTACTTTTACAGATTTCTTTGTGAGGAACATTTTGAGCCTACAACTTACACCTGACTGTGAGAGAGAGAGAGAGAGAGAGAGAGAGAGAGAGAGAGATGCTCCAAAAATACTAAATACTGCAATTTTATCAACTGCATGTTTTTCTCTTTATCCGCATTTTCCTTTCTCTACTTGAACTTTTACCTGCTGATGTTAAACTCAACCACACACCCATGGACGATTGGAACCATGACTGTAGTCTGCAGTATGTGCTGTGTTTGTGTCTTTACTGTGTTTCTGTTCAAACCATCGAGCGGCAGTACAGCCCTGAGAGAAACAGAAGCATGTTCACTCTGAGTAATACCTTGCAATACTTGACCCAGTGATCTAAACAGAAGAAGCGCAAACACAAACTCATAGTTATATTCAAATACAGATATGTTATTGTCAAAAACGTCAATGAAGGTGGTGCATGAAGGAAAGGCAAAGATAACAGAGAGCTTCTGAAGAATTACCTCAATGCGCAAGCTCCCATCATCTAATGAAATGAAATGAAACCCTGAGCTCTGGAAACGTCTCTGCAGGGAACAATATGGTGCTGCAACCCTGGAGGGTGGGTAGGGGGTGGGGGGGGACTACCATTCCTGTCACTCCATTCCTTTTGAATTTAAGACCACAATCCTTTCAAAACATCATGCATCATGACACATCAGTCATCAGTGTTTCAGTTAGTTTCGGAATACATACAATTAGCCATCATCAGCAGCTGAATAGCCTAGGTTAGGATTATGACCATTTAAGTTTTGAGAGGTTTTGCCAGACAGTGTTAGAGAAGGGAAGGAGGAGACCAGCTGTGGATGGATGACAGGGCACAACTCTCAGGGGATGCCTGGGGCGCAGAATTTAATCAATGCTCCGCAAGATTGTCGCTAATTGTATTTTGCATGGTTACAATAACAACATCATCAACAAAAACAGCCTTAGCATTATATTATTAACTAGATTTTCACTCAGTAGAGTTCAGACCTCCGCCAGGGCCCAACAGTCCCCTGATGAAACCACATTTATTAACTCCTTCCACATTTATATTAGTATCTGCACCAATGGCACACACTCCCTGAGACATCAACGACAATGCTGCAAAACTAACCTGCTGGACCTGCTCCCTGAATCGCATCCGGCAAAACCAAAAACCACACTTTAATGGGTTCTTCCTTCATGCCCCACCCCTCCCCAAAATCACACAAACGCAGATGAAAACATGACCTACCTGACCAAAGCTGACCCTGAGAGTCATGCTGCACCGTGACTCAGTAACATGTGACTGATCTGACCCTTAACTGTTGGTAAATGGAATCTGCTGTCAACTAGCTTGAAGAATCTAGGGCTCAAAAAAGGGTCCCTACCTTAGGCTTTGTGTGTGTGTGAGTGTGTGTGTGTGTGTGCATGTGTGTGCATGTGTGTGTGTGCATGTGTGAATAGTCTGCAGCTTTTTGCGCGTAACATCTGCTTTCACAGCCCATGGCGTGGCGTGCAGCTCTGCCTCTCATCCTCACCTCACCTCCTCCTCTTCTTCAAGGGAATACAATATCATGCTCATAGTTCCCTGCAGATTCCTTTTTATTTCGTCGCACAAGAACATTAGTAAATACTGGGACATAAATCAACAGTAAACAAGGACTAACAGGCCACTGTGTGAAAATATTTTTCTGGTCCTCCTCCCCCTCTTGCTGTCATTTCACACATTATTAACAGTCTGAAGCTGTGAGTTAAGCTGTGACTGTTAAGCTGCTGTGTATGAGAAATGCGGGGGAAACGTTTTAACACTAGTGGGCACCATTGGATCACAGTTGGCCCTCACTTCCTTCTTTGCATGCATTCCTTGTATCTTAGCCAAAGACAGATTTTTACCATTTGTTCCGCAGACAATCTCTTTTAAATCTGATTTCCAAGGCTGTGCTGCACAATACCTTGAGCAGTAATGGAGTCCTTGAGGTTTGATAGCACATGTTAAATTGCAGGTTAGCTTTCTGACATTTGGAGGCTGGGCAAAGCTGCTTGTTCAAGTCCTCATATAGTTTCCTCACATCTGCCTCTGCAGCACTTAACCTCTTTTTAAATTAAGCAGGTTTTTAAGGAAGGCCACAGTCGAAGGAGAATTTCAAATATGCAATGTGAAATATTGATTGATGGACAGATGGATGGAAAGGTGAATGGATGGATACATGGATGGATGCATGGGTGGAGGTAGTAGGTGGTAGATGGATAGATAGATAGATAGATAGATAGATAGATAGATAGATAGATAGATAGATAGATAGATAGATAGATAGATAGATAGATAGATAGATAGATAGATGTTGGAATCAGATTCAGAACCATGGACAGCTCTTAATAATTGGATGTAGCGCTGCCCTGACAGCAGAACGTCTTCAATGAGCGAGCAGACTATTATCTGGTCGTCATGCAAATGCACTTTGAGCAGCGTACAGCACAACATCTTTGAAGTTGCTCCTCAGAGAAGACATAGTGATGAAAAAGTGCAAATTGAAAATAACCCAAAAGTGCTTCAGATCCTGTGGTTTTCATTATAGACTCCCCAGACAAACTGCAGTTCATTGAGAGAAATAAAAGTTATTACACGAGTTGTCAGTGCAGCATTAGAAAAGTTTAAAAAGATGGTTTCATTTTGGATCGGCGGCAAGTTTTAGTTCATGATGCCGTCAAGGCTGCCTGAAGTGTTTGCTGAGGGTGGTTGCGTCGAGCCCATTTTTGCAACAATCTCCTGTCTGACTGGGGATGAAGCGGTCCTTTCGATGATGAAAAGTCATTGTTATTCTGGCTCGTGAGCTGAGGGAGCAGTTACACAAAAACATCCTGGCAAATAAACAGAGCTTCATTGGCACAGCAGAGGCTGAAACAGAGCACAGAATTATGCAATGAAATCTAACAGGCCTCTGCGGAGCAACATGAGCTGAAGAACTCATAAATGTTTGAGTACCTGCCGGGGTAATATGCACTTTTGTCGACATTCTAGGCTCATACACACGGATGATCTGGTTGTACTAAACATAGAGCCAACGTTTTTCAGCCACACAACAGCCTTTCACAAAACACAGAGGAGACATCACAATCAAAATTAAGGGTTTTGCCATTTTTGTCTTCGCTCCCCGACAACACACTCAGATAGTCAGTTACGAGCTGCAACTGCAACACCTCCTGTGATCCCAGCCGACGTGTCCCCATGTGACCCCTTCGTTCTGCTGACAGACTGCTGGTATTAACCATGAACTGTCCCTGCTACCAGTTCCTCCACAACTGTCTGGCAACATTACTGAAAAAAAAGGGGAGTCTGAGTGGCCCTCGTGCCCGCTGCCATCTCCCCCCACCCTCCGGCTGTCATCTGCTGCCATGCTGCTTCCACAAGTGATCCATTCTTTTCTCAGCCTGACTCCAGCATCTTCTCTGCATCTTGTTATGCAGACCTGAGAGAAACATGCAGAGGAACAGGCCTGCACAGTAAGTATGATAACAAAATGGAGATTCATGCTGCATTTATTGGGATATGAGATTACTGATGCATGCTAAGGGCTTAACAACACAAAAATATTCCGATTTGAAATTACGTGAAATGAACTTCAAAAACGTGAACAGATGTTGAGATTTATCTGTTCAGCTCACCTTGAGATGAGTCCTCGGGGACAGAAAGCTAAAGCTTTGATTGTAAACAGCTCTGTCTGAATTTAGAAAACATATGTCTCATCTGTCATGTGTGCATAATCTCAAAGATCAGCTCCTCGTGTCCACATTTCCATATTCCTGCAAACTCTGCTGCCAAAAGTAAACTGTGATTCCTCTAATTTCCAGAGAGCATTTTTTGCATTGTCATCATTTGTAATTGGAACAGATACAGCCAGCGCATTGAGCTGCACCTTGCCCCTCCCCCATCTTCTTCTGCCTGATTAAAAAGAATAAACCAGAGCAATGGATGGATTTAATAAATTCTGACTTACAGTTCTCAGGTTGACATTTTCCTTTCCTGCAGTAATCATGCTTCAGAGATGAGGAATAATGTACCCATTCATATCAATGTGGAAGCTATATTCAATCTTTTCACATATTCATAGAACAAACAGGACACTTGTCACAGTCAGAGATGTAAACTGGCTTTCATTAGCGACTCCAGTGCTTTAGTCAGTTACAGTATGGGACCGAATCCTTCCTAATGACTTTGGAGCCACAAACTGTAATGAATACAAACTAATGAGCTGAATTTAATGATTATTTCCCCATTTGAGATTTGAACTTGATCAGCTGTTGGTAGACGCGGCTTCCTCTGCGACTCGTTATAATAATGTTATGTAATGTGCTTGTCACGCAAGCTCAAAGACGAGCGACGAGCTGTATCACATCGTTCGTTTTGCATTTGAGAATCATCGCTATTTTCTTTATTGACACTTCAAAACTTATTGTGAATATTTTAAGCATTACAAAAATATCATTCAATTTTAAAACATGCAATGATCCATTTATTGTCTAAAGCACTTATCCTTTGAGGTTAGCCAGAGCTAGAGCCAATCCCATCTGACGTTGGATGATAGATGGATTATTGCAGGGCAACCATTAACACTCACAGTCTCACCTGTAGTAAATAAATCTACTGAGAGTCTCCAATTAACTTCACTTTAGACTGTGGGGGGATGGCGGAGTACCCGAGAAAACCCACAGAGACACGGAAAGAACATGAAAACTCGACAGGGATTCGAACCAAGAATGTTCTCAGGCAACAGTGCTAACCTTGTGTTGCCCAGATGCTTATTTATGTATTTTTCAAGTCAAACTTTTCCAATGAAGCATTACTAATCACATCGCTGTGTATTAATAGCTAATAAGACAATATGATTTCACTCTCATTTGATCATATATAGAAACCATTCACAGTCTTTTTTATGAATGCGGTGTTGAATATAAGGTTTATTAGCTGTCCCTGGAAATAGAAGTATGATTAAAAAACTACTTACTCTATTCACTTAATATATAAACCATGCCCTTTTGTAATATTTTGTAAACATACAAAATATATGCATGACACATGTGATTATAGCTGCTACTTTCCATTCCTAATTATACGACTTATATTTATTAAATCATAGGTGTAAAAATACCATTGCCTCTATTTGAGGTGAACTAAGTGGATTCACCAGCCGTTTATGAATTGCTTTCAATCCGTGTATAAATGCAAAGCCAGAAGGTTGAAATGAAGTCGTAGCTTTTCGTGTCAGCTGCATAATGAGGCTCTGTGCTGACTTCAGCTGCAGTATCACTCATTATCCTTGTTACCATATCCAGTCCCACACTGCTTTAATCACATGGAATTCATTTGGCGAGGAAGCAGAGAGAAGCTGTAAATGAATTAAAAGCTATAGCCATACAAAGTGTCTAATTACAGTTTTGACTCTGAATTAGCCTGGTAAGCTATTAGCTGCATCATGTTTGAGGGCTGACTCTTCACGGAGCGGATCCTCGCTCTCCTTCATGCGGGTATTTAAGCTGTCACGCTGCGTATCAGCTCCCATACAACAATGTTCCCGGGGTTAAAGCCTCGGAGCTGATCTCGATCCTTAAGTCAATTAACCAACCACTTCCATGCCTGCAAACCCGGATCCTATTTCTTCGTGTCACGCTCGATTAAAGCAATTCCCTGTCTTTCTGCGTCATCTGTCTCCAAGCAATGAAGCCACTTCTCATTCGTCTCCTGGACCTTTAAAACGCCGGCTTTTTCACAATTTGATAAACGACTCAAAGCTCTGGTTGAAGTTGGGGACAATTTCTTCCTGATAAGATAAATTAACTTCATAGTTTAAGTTTTGATAATATTGTCGTCACATTCATCTTTAATGAAATGAATGAATGGATGCCACCAGCTTGTAAAGCTACTGTAGCCAGACCAGGGGAGGTGATTCTGCCTGGTGACCAAACTCCTCCCATCAGGCTCCTGCAGGGAGAGGCCTGCTTTGTTGGTGTTGTTTTATATGTTTGCAGCAAAAAAGCTGAGGTGTTTTTTATGATACTTTTGACCCAGTACCTCTCCAGGGGTTAAAGTTCTACTGAGTAACACCTTGATGGTATTAGCCCAATGCTCATTATCTAATTTAGATCAAGAGTTATTGCCACATTGCCATAAATATTCTCTGAAAGATTCGTAAACCTTTCTCACAGCAAGTCTGCAAGCACACTTTTAGTACACTTGAAATAATCCTTCTCTGATTTATCTACGAACCCCCCTGTCTGTTCAAATATGCTGATGTTCAGCTATTTCAAACAAAAAAGATCAATACTTGTCATGGCTGGCGCTACTGACACACACACACACACAAAAGTGAAGTGGCTGTAGTGCCACATTTTCCCTTATGAACATACTGCATCTCCTTTGCTGACAACAAAGTCTTCTGTGCTCCCTGCTGAAACAGATGGGTACGTACGGCAAGTTGTCACTGTCGAGAGAAAACCTGTCATAAAAACTGTTAACAAAAGGAAAAAATACACATGGGGATAAAGTTAAGGTTGTATAAACACACACACTCAAGTAAAAGCATTTTCAAAGAGGTCCGTTGAGAGCAGAGAAGTAAGTGGTGTATCGCTTTGACATGGATTAAGGGAAGAAAAAGGCAGAAATTATATAAGAAATAAAACTTTAATTGGATGTTTGAGTTATATTTGAAGGTTAGGGGAATTATTCTAGTGCTGGAATTAATACTATACCTTCCTATACACTTCACAGAGAGAAAATAATAAAGCTGCAAGTGTGTTAAAACATTAGCATCCCACCAACTGTTCTCCTCTTGCTGCTCACTGATCGGCTGAAAGCAGCTGCAGCTTTCCTTGAAGGTGACCTTCATCAGATTTAGTCAGCATTGTTCCGTCTCCCCGTGAATATGCAAATTGTCAATTTTATTTTGGCTCCGTTTCAGATGAGATCAATCTGAATTGACTCGCAGACTGTTAAATACCCAGAAACCTCATTGAAATGAGTGACGGACGGTGCCCTTCTCAGGTGGGAGAGTGAGTGGAATGTAAGGATGGTTGAGCAAGCACATGGTGTGTGTGTGTGTGTGTATGTGTGAGTACCGATAAAGATGCCATGCCACATCTAGATTGTGGTAATTATCAGAGGTAAATCCTTCTGTGCTAATTCAGCTCTGGTAGATTGCCAACCGGAGTAACAGAATTTTGCTGACTTTGAATGCAGGGGGGGGTAAAGAAAAAATACATGTTGCAGCTGAGATAAACAATGGCTGGATTCCTCTCGGGCACACAACACAAAGAGCATTCCTCAATTATTAATGTAGGTGTAGATTACATCTGCAGAGAGGGAGAGTTTAGGCACAGGTAAAAAACTAAAACCAGATCTGTTCCGGTCTATCTGCCCCATTTCCTGTTCCTGCTTTTATCCCCTTCAGACCCCCCTCAGTCACATCACCCCCTTTGACAAGAGCACTTTGAATCTGCCCCATGATGAACCGTGCACACACACGTGCACACACACCGAACACACACACATTGATACCTAATTACTGGCCAGCTGCTGAAAGGCTTGCCTCCTGCAAATTCTCACAGAGGAGGTATTCAGCACCCCCCCCCCCCCCCCCCCCGCCTCTGAATGACCATTCTAGTCTAAGATCTCCTCACCATGACTCAGTTAAGTCTGTTCCTCTCCTTTTGAATGGGCAGCTACTGTTTCACCAGCCAGGATCCTCTTACCGTGATCAACAAAGAGAGGCCGCCTTACCTCCTCCCCACACACACACATACACACACACACACACACACACACACACGCAGTGGAACAGTTTTCAGGCGGACAGTCTGAGAGCAGCAGTCACGTGTTTGCCAGACGTCTGCCTGGAGAGCTGCGAGGGAAAGTTCTTTCTCGACTTTAAGAGGAGCAGATATCGTATCTTCCTTTTGTGGTGGCCGGATTTTTCTGCTTTTCCATGAGAGAATCTTCCTGCACTTTTGTTGGTGGAACTCGGCAGGGCTCTCTCTTCCTGCTGTTTGGGATCTGTCTCTTCAGGTAGGACGGAGCAAATGAATGAACAAGTGTTATGATAAAGGTAAAATGTCTAGTCTCATGTGTGTAGATTCTCAGTGACAAATATCAATTTATGACCATAACAAACAATATTTGTTCTTTCAATCTGAATTATCACAAAGTGGGGTGCATCACTCTATTACATTTAATTGTATGTATGTATTGAACTTATTAGCACTGGATTAATAGCCAAGCACACTGGCCAGCTGATCTGGGGAAGGATTATGACATCACAAAATGTCCTTTTTCTCCTCAGACATCTTGAGATTGGTCAAAAGTGTTGTGTACATTCTTATATTTTACATTTCATTCACATGAACATCTCATCGCTACAGTGACAGAAAATACGATCAAACTTGAAACTACAGGTCCAACTGAAGTGAAAAACTAGCGCAAATATATAGGGACTGAAAATGGCAGCGCAAATAATTATGTCTGACCTAATTCAGAATAAGACATTATTTGGATTATGGTGTTTACATGAGTAGCTGATATAATAATACATTAATATTCTAATATATTTGCATGTTACAGAGAACAGTCTGAGGTAATGGTACAATTCACACCATTTCGTCTCATGATTTTAAACCAGTTATTTGGAAATGGTTTAATGTCAGTGTTACCGTTTGGGTGTTTTCTTTCTAATATTGCAAAAGCTCCATCTTGTTTACACCCAGTTGGTAACTACCTGTGGATGTGATAACGCAATTAATAGCTATACACAAATCAAGGTTGGAATACTCAACAATAATTGGATTATTATGTATTCTGAGTATGAGCTTATTCGGGGTAAGTTAATCAGAAAATGCTTAAATTGGCTGTGTCTTATTCATACTATTGAATGAGTCTGGTTAATGTCTGAATAAATGCTTCCATTTAAACGTAATCAATATGAACAGGATAAATACACACGATCCCACTAGTCTGGAAAAACCAACAAACTTCAATATAGGAAGCTGCAGAATAACAAAAAAGCAGCAGGTAATAATATGAGCAGAAAACATATGTTCCCCCATGAAATAACAGCAATATCAAAGCATCTCTGTTAAATCACCAGCAGGAACAGAACGAGACCTGAGGTTTATTTTGTTCGAGCCACAAGCAGGAGGACGTGCAATAGATAAGAGAAACCATAAGGCGAACCCAGTCTTTGGGGAGGAGGGAGAGCTTCTCTGTGACATCTGCTCCATAACTTTAAAGTTGCAGCGTCGACTTGAACTCGGAGCTCTGTGAGCACACACTGTAGGATCTTTAATAACGGCCTTTGACTAATGCCCACACCCAATGCTGGATTTGATGTTACCTGTAATAACTCTGGGACAAATTAAAACAATACCTGATATTAAAAATACATCTTCAGGTTCATAGACGGTGATGAGAATTTCATGAACTCACCTTTCCCCCCCAAAAAGCATTCCTCAGTGTTGTGCAGAATGTCTCACACCTTCAGGGTTGCTCATTAGGAAGCCTCAGTAGGTAAAAGTGTTTGTTAACATGTGGCAGGAAAGGGAGAGGGTCCTCTGCGTCCTCGCCTGATGGCCTCGACATGCTCTCTGCCTCTTTTCTCCTTTCATCACCGCTGCACTCAGGGCTCCTCCTCACCTTCCTCAACTCCTCCATCTGTTTCAATTAGCCGGAGTGCAGGTTGGAGCACAGAGGTCGATCACACAGGCAGAGCATGGCAGGTACAGCGGCGGCGTAGCACGTGGCTGACAAGCAGGACTCACTCTGGGCCTGTCACGGTTAACACTGTCACAGGTGTGAGCGTGCGGCTGTCATGGCAGTGATGGAGCTTTGTGGAAGGCTGAAGCCATTTGGGAACATGGTGACAGGCATTCAGTGACAATCAGAACACCAGAGTACCATGGGAAGGCATACAAATATACATGCATTACCCCCCCCCCCACACCCCCACCACCATTTTCTGCTGTGCATGTATGAAGCTTTGTCTTTGTGTTTCCCTTCACTTCGTACTAACAGTGGATGTGCCCGCCTGAGCTTTATTATGGGTTTGAGTCCTGCAGAGCACAGTGCACAGACGACTGGGGAACATAACAGAACCTTGGCACAGTAGGTTTCTGGTGCGGGAGGCTTCTTGTGTTAATGTATGGGTGTAATCTCATCACATTTGGTGCATTTGTGTCCCCTGGTGTAGTGATATAAATTCAGCGTAACTAAGTGATTTGTGTATTAGAAAGGAGGGTGCTGCATTCATCCATCTTCTATACCGCTTATGCTTGGAGGTAGCTGACCCCAGCAGACATTGGAACTATAAATTGCAGGACTGAAACAACCACTCACATTCACACTCACACTTACATTCAGTATAGAGTCTCCAGTCAACCTAACCTGAATCTGCATGTCTTGGGACTGTCGGAGGAATCAGGAGGATCCGACCAGACACGGGGAGAACATGCAACATGCAAACCACTGCACCTGAGGGTGCTGCAGAATATGTTGAGCAGTGCGAGTTGGAGGCTGGTGCTGTGTTAGAGATGCTCTATTCTGAAAAAGACATGTCACAACTCGTATCGCAATACAAAATAAAAGTGAGGAAGACTAAACACATTTAAACAATTATTAGTAAAAAAAACATTATAAAATACTCACAGATGCTCAGATCGATTTTTAATTGTCCACAGTGGTGTAACAAAGTGGCTAACTGATGTAACTATTTTTCCAAGTGAACACAAAGGATAAAACTTGAAACCTTACAGGTAAAAGTGACTCATTTCAGGCCTGAGTCTATCTCTCTAATCTAACATGCTGCTGGCGGTGTCCTCAGGACGCTGATCAGACCGATCAGCCTTTAAATCTGTTCATCTGTGTGTGACCTGCAAAGTGTTTCAGCCTTGAACCAAGAAAGGTTTGAACCACATGTACCACTAGAATCAAACAGATGCCTTCTGTGTTTTGCTTGGCTTTATGAATGACGGCCAGGTAAACCAATGGTGCACAGCAGTGTTAAGGCCCTCGAGGGATGAGTGATAGAGGATGTGACACCAGCAGAGCAGAGGCAGATGCTCTTTTGACTCCCTGTCACACAGAAAAGATGCAAATGACGTTCTCCCTGCGGCACTGAGGAGATGTATCGAGGGAAACACTAATGACTCTTTCACTCTGGTCACTTCTAAGCCTGCAGACAGCTTAGATCATCGTGCAGGAGTAACAAGAGGTTAGTCAGAATATGAAGCAGCAAATGTTTTGCAATTAAAGGCATCAGTGCAGTTAACAGGATCTATGAAATGTGCCTGATAAGAATGTACATGTTTCCCCCTGAGGGTTCATTGGTGGAATCTAGCGTTGATGTCACAGATTTCAACCAACCACTTGCAAGTGTGTAGGAAAACCTAAAGAGGTGAAGAACACACATTACATTACATTATTAGTAACACACCAAATAATTTTTTCTTTGCGATAGGTTTTGTCATTTTATAGTTCTATTATAGATCATTTTCAGTTACCTTTGTTTTTAAGCCTGGTGTATACTGGATGTTTTGGCTTCACTTCTGGATAGAGGGAGGAAGTGTCATACATTTTTAAAACACGTATAGAACAATCCTCCTGCTCCTCTGGAGAAGATTCCTGCATCATATAAACACACAGGCTTCATCTAATCTGTTTTCAGGCTTCTCCATAGATTTCCTCACCTCAACAACAAGCAATTAGACTTCACATAGGCTGCAGAAAAAACTCTCCCTCCATCTGACGAGGTGTCTCTCTCCCTCCCAACATGAAGCTTGGGGTGGATTCATCGCTCATTGGCTGATAGGTGCCTATGCCATCGTGAAGAATGATTGACTGTTTGTCTCTAACCCCCCCATCAAGGATGAGACGAGCACTTTGGGGCGACGGTCGGCCTCATCTGTCACTTTCATCTCTCTCTCTCTCTCTCTCTCTCTCTCTCTCTCTCTCTCTCTCTCTCTCTCTCTCTCTCATTCACTGCTGTGACGATCTCACAAACATTGGGTGGGGAGCAAAAACACCAAGGCTGAGGTCAGTGGACTTATGGTCGATCATTGCAGGAGGTTAAGCACTGTGGGTGTGTTGACAAAAGCTTGACTTTTTTTTTCTGCTATGTGAGTATTACAAATTTTCTACAGCTAATCATTTCAACTGATGCTGTAGAAAACTACAAAGAACGGATTTATCGTTGTAAACAGAACATCCAGAGTTGCTGCGTTAGTTTTACTCCTGAAAACAAACCGTAAGTTAACTTTGACTGAAGTGTTTGAACTTGTGTTTAAATCTGGTCAGTTTTATGAGAACCGGTTGAGAAGGCCTGAAAGACACTGATCTGAAAACATACTTTCAGAAGTTAAAGTTGCAAAATTCCACCTGACATTTAGCCTCTTCTTTCCACAGATGATATCTGATTGCGTTAATTTTCCTCATTCTACAGATGAGACATAATCTCATCTGGATTGTGACACCACACGGAGGGTTTAAAGTTCACAGTTTTTATTTAGTCGTTTGAATAATGTAACATGTAGATTTAAAGATGGTAGCTATTATTTAAACGCAGCACATCTTCACATGGTCTGTTCTATTATCCATATAGTGTAACCACTATAACCAGTCTCATGTGAAATACAGGATAAGTAAACGTTCTATAGTTATTTATGGAGAAAATCCATTGCAGTCTTTTCCTTACTAATTAGGTTGATGTTACATTTTCTCCCCAATGTACTCATCCATTAGTAGTAAAGGTATACCTTACTTTGAATTAACATTTAACACAACAGTTAATTATTCATTGTGTAATCTCAGATGTACCCTAATTATCTGTACAGTGAATGTATCTGATCTTCCCTTCATTGCTCAAACAGCAAAGTATATGCATACATAATGCCGTAACGCTGGTATCTGTGTGCCACTGTTCCATATCTGCACCATTCTAATATGGTGTGTCTACCCTTTGATTCCCCTCTGTGAGACTGATTGTTAGGTTATTGGTATATGTGTTGGTTTTGCAGGGTCACATGAGTCCCAGCAGCATTGGTGGTTAATTCATGAAGGTCGTGTCAGAACCGCTCAGCTGTGGTCTGAGGTGTTTAGTGTCTGCTCCACGGTTCACCCCTCCTGCTGATCTAATCGTCACCTTAATGACAGTGTTGACTTTGCCACCGGGCCTCAGTCTATCCCTCTCTCATTTTTTATTTTCTTTCTACCTTTGTGTCTTCTCTCCGTCTCTTTTTCATACTTCAAGTGTCAGATTTCTGTCCCACTTTGCCTCCATTTTTATTTTATTTCACCTGTAGACAAGCTTTTTCATCCACCTTGGACATGGTGTAGCATGGTGTGTGCTCTCTCAACAACTCCGTGTTGAGCGCCATAACTGCTGATGTCTGCTTACATCTAATAACGCAGATCAATACAACAAGAGGTTTAATAAAGTCATGGATTTTTTTGAAGTGTAATTTTCTTGCAAACACTCCAGCTTCATATTTCACTCACTTCATGACACAGGAATGTACATTATAATTAAACAACTGTAATTGGCTGACTCTAGGTAGTTGTCGTGATAAACACTCATGTTGTAATTAAACGCATTGTTCTCAATCAGTGAACTCTTGTGTGAATGATGTTGTTATGACGTAGAGCTGGTTTGTGTTTTCCTGTGTACGAGTGATGTGTGGGATGGTTGTAGTATAAGGACAGAAAAAAAATTGTTTTTCCTCCCACACAGTTTATGAGCGCAGAAATTATACCTGGTAAAAAAATACTTCTATGAATCATGGACTTGTTGAATGCCGTGTCTCCACTTCCTCCACTTAAAAAAAGGATGGGTGCCACCATTATATGCTTCTGACATCATTTGGAGCCAGAGTTTGAGCAGTGGTGTTGTAGCCACGGTAACCATCTGTTCTGGAGTTTCTGACGGTTTTAGTCTATTTTGTTAATTCTTTTTTTTAGTTTTCACTTGGCATACATTGTCTTATTTTGGGCCTCTCTTACCCAGGGGGACATTACATAGACTAAGTCTGAGGAAGTTTTCTTCAAATTCCCTGATCGTTATTGCAGTATCAGTAAGAGCCAAGGTTGAGTTGGAAAGCTAGACAGATTACAACTGGAGGAAGGTGACTCACTCTGCAAGAGGACACTGACCTTGATTTAGAAACAAAGACTAGAGAAGACACAACAATGGTTTGGAGAGATGAGCCAAGATTTAGATATATTTGTCCAATATAGCTCCACACAAGGATTAATGGTATGTGGCCACTGTGACTTGTTGAGATTATAAAATTACCAGGGGACAATTGAGATGATTTGGCTTCACTTTTAGGGAGTGTTCTCTTTGTCCATCCTTTATATACATTTATATTTATTACACAGTCGTTTGGATTTTAAGTTTTTACAGACATTTTTGTTATTTGCGGTGACATGGGTATAATTAATTAAATTGAGTGTAATTGACACCATTACCGTGTTACAGACTCTTACAGAATGTAAAAGATTTCCTTCTTTCTACAACCTTTATAAATTGTTGTGTTACACTAACTGGAGTCTGAGGTGAGCCGAGCTGCTGCCACGCTTTGGGGTTCCACGTCTGTGCACTGAGCTAAAGTAAGGATACACAACCTTGGTTTTATTTCACACAGGTTTTACCCTCTAATGGGCTACATGGGCTTAGGAGTGGGAAGTCTGATACTTGCACTTACCTGCTCTGACACCAGCACACCACAGGGTTGTGTCTCGGGTTATGCAAATATATGGGCCTGTGCTCTATCATCCCTCTGCAGTGTGCAATGGCATTTCATACACCTTTTTGCCTCAGCAGTTTGTTAAGTGCAAAATCTGTGCAGCAGATTTGTGTAGCAGTAAAACAGATGACAGACAGTCTATTCAGCATGCACTGTTTGCTTTATGTGTAAGGGTCCTCACTCTGAAAACTGTCACTGGTCTTCTCCTGCATAATAGAAAACAGGTGCAGAGTGGTAGTTTGTTCCTAACTAGTTTGTCATGTCCAAATGAAATAAGCCATTCATCCAGGGCTCTTCAGTTCAGAGCTCGAGAGGGATTTTCAAATGGCAGTAACACATATTTAACTCTGCAGAATCAATTTAGAGCAGATGTCTACAAATTTCCACAAATTTAAATGTCTTTAAATACACATTAACATGCATTCAACATATATAGAGGCTGATTTGACCCTCTGCCTTACAACCTCCATCCGTCCAAGGTTAGATAAGTTGTGTGCTACCCATCAGGGTCCGACATCTCACTGATGTGGGAGTATGTGTGGCATCCACAGATGGCTTGAGGATTCACTGTCTCTTCTACATCTGTTTAAAATAAGAACATGAATCTGTGAATTACTTTAATAGCTCAGTGTTGTATGCAAGATGTATGTTTATACATGGCAAAGGCATGGCCACCATGTACCGTGCACATGTTTAAATTGAACATGAAAATATGCACATGTGTTGTATTTGAATAGATTAGTATTGAATGCGCAATAACAGGGTAGCTATGTCTATATATCGAACTAGGTCCAGTTTAATATAAAAAAAATTGTTATACAATATATATAGTAGGGGGTCCCTGCTCCATGTCTCCACCAGTTTAGGGGTCCTTGGCCTGAAAAACGTTGAAGATCCCTGATTTAGAGGATAATTTAACTTTGACTTGTGTGGCTCCATTTGGATGAAAATGTTTAATTGAGCCATGAAAGGTTGTGTTCAGCTGGCAGTTCACCCAAAAGTATGTGAAAGAGAAAGTGTAAGGACATATAGTATCAGAACCAAGTTTGAATCATCCATCCAATATCCACAATATTTTTTCTGGGTCTCGGGGTGGTGGATCAGGAGTCAATCCCAGCAGATATTGGATGAGAGGAGGGGTACACCCTGGACAGTGAATCGCAGTGCCAGCATACAGGGACCAACAACAATTTACACTCATATTTACACCTACGGTCAATTTAGCATCTCCAATCAACCCTGACACAAATCTGCATATATCTGGACTGGGGAGAGAAGCCAGAGTACCAGCAGAAAACATGCAGTCTCCACACAGAATGAGATTCAAAGGGGAGATTTGAAGAAGGACCCTTCTTGCTGTGAAATGACAGCACTAACCACTGCACCAGTGCTTGAATGACTCTTTTCAATAACTAGGAAAACAAACCACCAGAAGGTCGGTTGAGATAGAAAAATACAAGTCTAGATGGAATTCCTCAGTCTCCATTTGAGAGGTGGGAGTAATCTGATGTCAAGGCCCGTAAGACGCTTGCTACAGATGCAGAGTTACAGATTGATAAGAATAGGACTGAGGTAGAACGCACCAACCCTTGTGACATATGGATATTTTGTCTGCTGTGGTTTGCGTCAACCCCTGAAAGAGTAGCTAATGTTCTGAATCAGCTAATGGGGATCTTGATGAAATCATAATCACAAGTACCTCCATTAACATCGGTGAGAGCTGGAACCGAAGCCAGAGCTGATGGAAGGTTAGGCCGCTGCTGTAACCTGCTGTTTACAAGCAGAATGAACTCACTCGCTTCCATGTGGTTGGACTCAGACATGGAAAAAGGCTCAGCAGGACAGTGACTGAGGAGCTGCAATTTACATGCTTCACAGATGTGGAGTCAGAACTCAGAGCCTCTGCTCCTGGGGGTTCAGCCCATAGTATTATGATAGAGAGGGTTAGTCGTATGGAGAGGGGAGACAGTCAGGTACCCACGGAAACAGTAGGAAGTCATGCACAAACCTGTGTGCAAACAAACACAAGATAAATAAATGCAATTAGAGAGAACTGCAGGGGTGCACACACAACATTAAGGTTGTTTCACTTTCAATATCAGCAATATCAACCATGCTTAGCCATTACAAATGGAAGATAACGATAATAATATGAATTTGGACATTGCAGCCTCTTTGTGAGACGTTCAATTTCTCATTGAATTACTGTGTTTTGTTTCCATATAAAACGGCCTAACCTAATTAACAGTGTTGGAGATGAGTTCTGAAGGATTTGTCTTTGAAGCCCTGCCCTCTGCATACAGTTAGAGAAATGTGTCTCATCTGTGTAAGACGTTTCTTCTCCCTGCTCAGTGCTCTGCTTGCACACTCACTCTGATCACGACTCAGCTGTTGGCCAAAAACGAAGAAAACAGAGAAACTCATTACAGCTCCTCCAGCCTTCCAGTTGATTTTTTATTTATTTCAAGGGAGAGGCTGCAAAAAGTTCCAGAAATAAATACAGCATGTGTGTGTCTCTCTTTGTGTATGTATGACTCAGTAATGCTTAGTCCTGTCTCACAGGGTTGATAGATCTCATAAATCTTACGTAGATATGGGTGTCGGTCTGGCAGAGAAATAGATGTCTCATAAGACCTTTCACGGTTTTCAGCCAAAAACAAAAAAAAATGTGTTTTCTGCAATAGTCTTGGCATCACTGAATTAAAGATTTTCACATCTGCAGTCTAACATTGCCCTGACGCATGCATGTCAATTGGCTAGCTTTAAATATTTTCATCCATCCATTACCTGAACCGTTTATCCTTATGGGGGTTGTAGGAAGAGTCGGAGCTAATCCCAGCTGACATTGGGCGAGAGATGGGTTACACAGGTCACCAGCGTATCACATGGGCAACACATCGAGATAAATTTTCATTCGCACTCACAATCGCACATACAGTCAATTTAGAGTGTCCAATTGACCCAACCCCAAACTTCATGTCTAAAGACGTAAATAAAATCCATGCAGAGTTGAGAACATTCAAACAGAAAGACTCCGGCCAAACCATTCTAGTCCTGAAATAAATATTTGGGCAAGACTAACACAGTCATATCATTCTGATTAATCTGCCTCTGTCTCAGATGCATTTCCTCTTTATCTGATCTGGGCCTACACTGTCTCTGATTTGCCAGGGGTGGCCACATAGAAGCCTTTGCTTCTCATCTCATAGCTGGGCAGAGTTCCAGACCATCCCTCAGAGGCTGCAAAATGCTCAATGGCACAACACCACCAAACTATCAGCCAACAGCTCTGTGAAGCCAGGGTAGAGGAAGAGAGGCTGATAGGACGAGTAATTAAAGCTCCGTCCCTCACTCGGAGGGGATTCTTTTCTCTGTGTGAAGCAAAAGAGAACATGAGATAGAGCGCACAGACCGAGGGACGGGGGAGGTGGCTCGTCCTTGCGGAGTCACCTTGTCCCCACTACAATTGAAAACTCCGAAAAGTGATTGCATGCAAGGATGATTTTCTAGACCTCATTAGCAGAGTTTGTTTCCCATGGGTGACCTCAGACTTCAGGCCAGGTCGACTGTGAGGGTATAGGTAACACATACATTAAGGATGGAGGGTAAGGCCTGGGAAAGTGATTGTATAAGAATGGTATCTATCATGTTCATGTGTGTGTGTGTGTGTGTGTGTGTGTGTGTGTGTGTGTGTGTGTGTGTTTGTGCGTGCGTGTGTGTGTGTGTGCTCTGTCACTCTGAGTGTCTGTCTTCTTGGTGACCTCAGTATGTGGTTGGCTTTGAGAACAGATGCTCCTGGGAAAGTTTTGTCAGCGAACAGGTCAGAGCTCGGTGTGTCTTTTATTAAATGCGTCCCTGAGTCTGATTCTGTCCTCCGTATGTCGTGTAGAGCATTTGTTGCTTCGTGACAGCTCCGGACAGTGAGGTCAGAGGATGGCGCCCGCTGGAAACTTACTGCTGTTGTATAATTTCTGAAGTTCTGCACTTGAGGAGCTACTTATACCTGGTGATATGATATGTTACCATTGCAGAGATCCTTGGTTGGTTTTTAATCCAATAGAAACAGGTCGATTTCTAAAGTAAATATCATCTTGTTGCTGATGAGTTATTATTCTCATCTGCTTGCTCTCTCAGTTCCAGTAATCTAAATCTGTTACACATCCCATGCTACCTTCTAAAGACTTGTGCTGATGAATCTTTTGAGTTCTGGGATTCCCTATACCTACATCTCTAAGGTTTGCTGATTCTGTGGAATGATTTAAAACAGTAATGCACTTTGTAACTCTTGTCTGCAAAGTGTATAAGTGCACTTACGTAGTTGACATTACCTATGGTACCAATGGTTTTACCCCTGTCCGTTTGTCTGTTGGTTGGTTTGTTTGTTTATTTGCATCGACAAAATCTATTCAAAGACATTAATACCTGCCTCTGTGGTACCCCAGGTGTCTCCAGAACCCAGGTTTCACATGAAAACACACAAAAACAGAGAGATATTACCAAAAAAAGGACTGAGGTCTGGTGCCAAATTTGGCTCATTTCACAATCATTTCATCAAAAGGGTCTTGGTTTGATGGGAATTTAGCTCAGCACCAGCAATTTGATTTCCCTGTTGAATCTTCGACCCCTTGAGAATCTTTCACCCTGAAAAACCAGTGAGGAAAAACGGCTCAGTAATCAAACTTTGACTGGAGCTGTAATCCCCAAACATCTGACACAATTACGCCTATTAACACAGGTAATTAAACTCCAAAGAGCACACACACTTGCACTCCTTGTGTATTGTGTTAGCATTTGTGAAGTGAAAATGACATTTAGGTCGTGCTTGTGATGATTTGCTGGTGGGATAATGTTGGAAAGCAGGTTATTCCTAATTATGACCATTATCTAACATGACATGAGGGTTTATTTCTCTGCAGACATGTGTGTTTGATCAAATGCAAGATCAGTGAAATTCAAATGGGATGTACTTTATAGTTTCGGCCACTTGTTTGTTTGTTAGTTAGCTGATCTGATCAAAAACTAATGGACAGATATCAACGAAACTTGGTGGAAGGATAAGGTCTGAAATGTTTGTGCAGATCCAGATCAGACGATGAATATAGGAAGTTTCTTCTATCTTCTTTAATGTTGCAAACGTTTTGACATTTTCACAGATTTCAATTTCATCAGTGTCTTGATGAAAAAAATCGGGCATGTTTAGGGAACAGATATCTGAGAGTTTGCAATTTGATGCAGCTTGATTGAATTTGGGCCTGGGTGGTGGACCGACTGAGTTTACATTCAATTTCCATTTTGCCTCAAAACTATACACTTATTGAAGAACAAATCTCTCCACGCCCAAAACAAAAGTCAACTCACAAACAGCTAATCCACTTTGTGAGATGAGGAAGATGAGAACGGAGACAGCTGGAGTTTAGGGTAGATTTCTGATACGCTTCTTGCTTCTTGACAACCAGGTGAGTCACAGAGAGGTGAGAATGGGAAAGGAAGACAGGAGTGACGGACAGGAGAGGAAAAGGAGGAAATGAAGAAAGGAGGAATGTCAAATCTGGTGCATTGGAAGGAATCCTGGCAGGAAACCTAAGTTACCATAGCGACCTGGTGAAAGCTCTGCAGCAAGTGAGAGAGACAGTGAGAGAATAGACCTTGAGGTATTGTGTCTCTCACTTTCTTCGCTTTATTTCAGCGCATTATTTTTCCCATGGCTGTTAATTATTGGGTATAAATACATGTCTTTAGCCACACTTTTTGTACTAAGCTAAACGTATTAGTGTCATAATTCATGTAGCACAATGGTCAGGGATCACTCGCATTATTGAAACTCAGTAAAGTTAATCAAAACCCTGTTAGGATGATCAGTGCACGGCTCTGCAGTCTGACGGTCCTTGGTTGAAAGGATATGAAGCAGAACTACACATTTACATCAGGTCGCTCTTTGTAATGCGGATGGTAATTGGTAGTCTTTGATGCACGGGACTGCTGGGACCGCTGACTTTAATAAGCTTAGTCACCAGCATGAAGATTCAGATAGAGGCTCTGCCATAGACAACCAAGGGGATACATGAAGACACACAAGCGCCCATGCACACACACACACACACACACACACACACACACACACAAACACACACACATACACAAAGTCATTACAAACATGCACCTCATGCATGCCTGAGTGCACGTAATAATGTAAGCACATGACAGCTATGAGAGGACAAAGCACTATACTGCCATGTCAAGCCCACAAGTACAAACACACACTCCCACAGACACAATGGGAAAGTGTCCATCAGCCACAGAACCTGCTTGATATCCGTCTCTGCAAAGCTATAACAAAGGACAGACACTTCTCTCTGACTCTTCTACTTTCTTACACTTCATATGACTCCATCCCTTTTTCTTCACTACACTCAGGAGGCTGGTGACACTCATCTTACAATAGACACTTGACTGTATGTTATCTGCACCAATAGGTATTGCTTAGAAAACTGTTATGGTCTGGCAGGTCACCTCTCTCTCCTCTCCTGGCTGGTGTTTTTTCCCTTCCTAGTGTCTCTTCTGAGTTTGTTTTCCAGGTCGTGGCTATTCCTTCCTCCTATACCTGAGTCTTTCCTCCTCGTTATCAAGCTCATCCAAGATCGATTTGGCTCATTACCACACCTGACTCCTGCTGCTTATAAACCCTGGTACTTCACTCCTCTCTTTGTCAGATCGTCCGTTTACCCACACAGTTACCAGTCCAGTCCAGTCCCTCTGTTCATCTGTCGCGCCCTGGAAGTCTCAGCTGGAACGCCTGCTTTTTGGTCACCTGCAGTTTTGGTTTGTCTGTCCACTCCACCTTCAGTTTTTAATTATATCAGTTCACTTTCTACTACATGTGTCTGAGTCAGAAATCTGCATCTTGGGTCCTGAAATCGAGTTAATTATAACAAGAACAAGGTATTTCTAAACTTTTCACAAATTATTTAAAAAACATGCGTCTAAAATTGTTATACGTACGAGAAAAGATGGTTTGGAAGAGGTTTCAACAAATTGTCCTCAAAGTTCCAAGCAATAATAATAATGAGCCCTTTCATATGACATATTACATTTCCTCAGCTGAGAGGGATATTTGGGTTAGGGTTTGCTTGTTTTTTGTTTCTATCTTACAAGCAAATACTAGGGTCAGGATAAAAAACATTTAATTTAGTTGCGGATCCATATCAGGGGATGGATCCAAGATTTTTTTTACTCCTCATATTTGTTAATTTCTCAGAGAATAATTCATCGTTCTTGATGGGAACAAATCTGACATGTTCAGGGGACTGATATTTATGAGTTTTTGTTATTTGGTGCAAATCCAAATGAAAATCCAAATCTAGTGAATTTAAATGTGGATTTTAATGTGGCAGGCACTTGACTGAGTGCCAATCTAGTTCATATATTTATGATATTTGATTATTACTTATGTTAAACGAACATGTCGTCCATCAAGGTAGAACTATTTCCATCTCTTTCACATCCTGTTGGGCAGTTTTCTATTTGAATGGACTATTTTCTTTTTTTCTCAGACAATCATAGGATTAAAGTTTGATCAATGTTTTAATCTGAGTGGTAACTAATAATTGCAGATGGCAAAAAAAAGGCGCAAAGTAAATCAAGTTCATGTGAGTGACTATTGCAGTTACAGTAAAAAGTCAGCGCCTCGTTTAACACCTCAAACTGATTTGTGGCAACTGAGCCTGTGAGAAACTCCTGCTAATGTCCTGTTGACAGTGTCTTTAGCAGACACTGATGGACAAATGGTCCTCATTGATTTCCGCTCTTACATCCTGGCTGTCCAGACTCATTCCTGGGTTGACACTTGTCTCTCTCTCCCTTTCCCCCTCTCGCTATGAATCCTCTGCAAATGTCAAGCAAAGACATTCCTTGGCCAGTCCCACTCTCTTCTTATCACCTGGGATTTCAGTGTGCGGGTCACTGTGTGTGCATGTGGGTCTTTGTCTTTGAAACTTCTTGGTCAACAGTGCTGAAGGGTTGCCTTGTTTGCATATGCTAAGTCACTCATACTCTAGATAGTACAACGTAAGATTCAGCTGCCACTTTTTTTTTCAACCAGCTCACACCTACACCCTCTTTACCTAAGCAAGGGCAAATGGGTGATAAATCATTCCATGTTCAATCGCTACATGTTGTGTCACATTTGTAGAGATTGCCTACCAGCCCATTTCTTAGCTTGATCTCCATGTGTATGTGTATGTGTGTGTGTGTGTCTTTGGTGGTGTGTTTGGTGTGTGTTTGTCAGACTCTGTGCGGTGTTTTCTGGCTCCGTGTGTGAAAGAGATCAAACGTTTCCCACAAAAATCTCATCTCTGTCCTCTGCTCTTTTCTTATGCACTGATGGCTGCAGCCATATCCTTTATGCGTGAGTAAGGCTTACAAAGCATTGTTTTGCACAGTCCGTGGAAATGTCTGACTAAAGCTTTCTGCCATGTTCCTCTTAGAAATACTGTTGGGTCTCTATGGTTACCAGCAAGCATGCTTCTCTCTCTTGTGTTTAGAATGGGTAAATCAAAAAAAAAGCATTGTGTTATTCTCTGACCTAAAACATATAACTGTGACAACTCATCTTTACATTGCCAAAAGTGCTCTTTGATCTTTCCTCTTTGATATTAGTTTTTTATTGCCCATAGCACTGGAACTTAAGATAACTGCTTTCAGCTTTTCACTCTCTGAGGCTTTCACCAACCATCCTGGAGCCTCACTCACCAGCCTCTGTAAACTCTTCAGTCAAAGCAAAATAATAAAATGATTATCATTTTAAAAGCTTAACTATCCCAAAAATGTCCACATGCAAAGTTTTAAGGATATATTAGCTTTTTCATTATCAGTAGTTTATCGTGAACATCTTATAAAAACCTTTCTATAAAGAAGAGAAGTGAAGGTGACTTGCAAGCAACAGAGCAATTAAAATATAAATATGTGTTTAATTTGGGGTGAATGAAGGTTTCACACAAAGATGGAATCATCTTTGGGCCCTGATTTACAAGCAAGCAAACACATGAACACACACACACACACACACACACACACACACACACACACACACACACACGCACACACACACACACACACACACACACACACACACACACAGGGAGAAAATGGGGGAGGGGACAGCATATAATTGGCAGTCTTTCTTCCATGAGCAAGTGTTTGTTTTTATGTCAATTAACAAAACAAGGGTTGAACTTAATGAGGCCAATGAGGAAGCCACTCGTTTGGCTCAGCTAGTTTAACAGTCTGTCAGAGGAGGAACGAAACACATTACACACATGCACACACACACTTGACATAAACCACAGATTTAAAATAAAAACGTCTGCTAATCTGTGGAAAATTTGTAATCAGAACTGAATTTTGTTTGACTGACTGAAAGACCATTTCAATGTGGTTATCTAATATACAGTATAGTCTATGGTTAATGAAATGGTTTTAAATCTTTTAAAATTGTGCATCACCTAGTCGGACGAATCAACTTGATTATTTAAATTATTAATCAGCCCATGTCATCATAACTAATAACGACTGTAATCAGAGTGTGTCTCATGGCTGATGATGAGTACTCTCCATTTCCATTATCATTAACATTGGCACGGTTGTCTGTGTAATCTACCCCATAGTGATGCACTGGAGTTTGATGAAGCTGATGAGGGATAATCAGCAATTAGTAAACTGGTGCAGCGAGAGAGACAATGTGTCCATGTTTGCATGTGTGCACATGTTAGTGAATCTGAATGTGTTGTTTATGACGTGTTAGCATGCATATTGGGTTTGGTGATTGACTTTGGTGACAGGCATGTCAGAGTTACTTTAGCTCAAATCTTCCTACAAGGCGGCTGCTGTGCTTCCCTTTAAACACTTCAACTAATAATAATGTAGGATTATATAATTATATTATATAATTAGTCCTGATAAAGTCCAAATTCAGCTGCTTCTGAAACACTTATTATCTTATTTATTGAAATTAATTAATAAAGTCTGAAGAAAAGCTTGTGTCTTTGACCTTTGAGAGACTGTAATAAACATAATTTCATTCCTACTGTCACTAATCTGCTGGCCTGGGTTCACCCTGCCTGCTCTCTTACAGTGCAGCGAGCGTGTCAAGGGAAAAGTTGGCGCCCACCAGTTGACAGGCAGTTTAGGTTCATATGTTTTGAGGTTGAAACTTTGATGAGACGGACGATATATAGGTGGATCTGTGTTTTGGTTGGATATTTTTTAAGTGTAGCAAGCTTTGCTAACTTTTTTTTTTTTACCAAAACTAGCTTTAAATTGACATATTCTCAGTTCAGTGCATTCTCATAATGTAGTTGCCATTTGTTTTGAACAAGTAACATGAACTAAACTGAGGTGCGAAAGGTTCATTGAAACAAATTGTCCTACCTTCACATATTTGAACAATAGATTGAATGAATACCTATGAAAATACTACAGCAGCAAGAGGACCATGTTACTGGATACTGTTAATCCATCTTGTCTGTAATGCAGCAACGTCCTATCATGCTACGTGGCTCTGTGCTATTTGCTGAACCCATGACCTCTTAAAAGGGTGTCCTTCACTAATGGCTAACCATATTCCCTGGTTGCTTTAGGTATTTGCAGAGCAAAGCCTTAATGGTGGGCTAGAGACTGAGGCCCAGTCGAATGTGTGATAGCAGGTGTTCCAGGTTGTAGTCATGGTGGTTTGTTTTTTGCCTTTCTGTTTGATTACTGTTTCTGTGTTGTGCATGGCTGAACACTGAGCCACACTGCCACACCGGCTATCTATCTTTCTCTCACACACTCTCTCACACACATTGACAAATAACCAAACCGTGAAACAAAGAAGTGTTCAATTTTTTTTTACCCCACCAGCTGTTCACACCCATACGCTATAATAAACACTGCAGTGCGTCTGAAACAAGGTAAACACAAAGTAAAATCTGTTCTACATTAATTAACCCAAGGATTCATATAAGCCATGAACTAAACTGACACCACAGACCAGATAACTGACTAAACATTGACATACATGTGATGCTGAAGGTCAGTAAATGGTTTACTTGGTCCTTTGCGTCCCCAGCATCAGTTTTGAGATTGGCCAATTTGTCTGGTTGCGACCTTCATTGATCAGGTTGTTTATTCACTCAGGACTACACACATTCCAGCTTGGCAGCAGGGATGGGAACAGTTGATGATGGATTAGCAGAGGAAGACGCTGGCACAGGTTTAAAGCCAGGAGATGAACTTTGTGATTTGGTTCGTTTCACGTGGCTCCTCAAACTCTCACCTCATCTCGTGCTCTATTTCTCGCTGTTTCCCACTCTCTTATTCTACCATCTTAAATCTTTTGTTACTTTCACATTTTTCACATTTATCCTACTTTAATTGACATCCATAACCACATACCCACACAGATCCAGAGCCCATTCTTTCTTCTGATTATCTAATCTCTCTTTTTATTCCGGTATTTTCTTTCCATTATCTGCTAAATTTCTCTCCCTCTTCACAAACAATTAATCAGTCTCCCATTGCCAGGTGCGAGTCATCCATCTCTCTCCATCGCTCCCCTGTTCTCCTGCTCATTTGCACAACTGTGTGTTGAATATAAACTTCGCAGAGGGAGGACGTCATGTGATGTTGTGTCCCCCCCCCCCCCCCCTTTACTGTGCCTTGTTATCTTGCATATGCTTGTTTCTATTGAGCCTGGCAGCAGCTGATCGATATTCAGCGTACAGACACTAATCACTGACACTATCCTTCTCACAAGGCATGCACTCATCAGAGCTCAATAGCAATGATCCCACTTCATTTACATCTAGAGCCCATTCACAAAACAACTCAGAGAGAGAATAATCCACAATGATCCGAAATGTAAATTTGCTATGAATGAACATCGCAGCTGTAAGAATTCAGTCTACAAGACATTTGTGTTCTCAAATCTTAGAATAAAAATTCAGATAAAGACACAGGCTATAATCCAAATGAAAATGAAAGGGTACTGTAGATCCTTTCATGAAACAGCCGGGACTGAAACCTGCTGTTCCTCAAACTGGTAACGTTAAATTATGGTTAAGTAATCCTTATATTTCTTGATTAAAAAAGAAACATGATTTGTCTTCTAAAGATAGCAGGGTTATTCATGCTGTGCTGTTTCCTAAAAGTCACACTGACACAACTGAAGGGACCTGTCCTAAGATCCGGGGAATCGAAATAACCTGAAGACAGGAAATGTCCGCGAACCCGGACAAACCCTTCGACAAACTGATTTTACCTCCCAGGCTGGTAACATTTGGTCACAGGACCCAAAGCATGACACACCGTATCTGTAAACCTGCATCAACAGTTCACCTGACAGGTCATGTTACTCCCAAATTAAAAACAATAAAGTAAAGTAATAAGTAAATAATGAATACAATACAATAAATATCAAATTCAGCAGTAAAAAAAAACTATAGCTTAAACAGTAAATCCCACAAGTGCAGTTCATCTTCGTTCACATGAGAAAAATGGACCCAGTAAGAGCAATACTATGCAAGATTAATCATCTGTGCTAATTAACATGGACTATATTGCTGGGTCAAAACTGAAAACTCATTTAAACAGTAAGATCGGCTGATGTAAAAAGTTCTTGGAACTGGTAAAGGTTCACTATAATGTAAAGTTAAAATAGTGATGGTATTTCAGCAGACTTTTGAGCAATAATTTTCTCCAAAATACTTTACATTTACATTGACAAACTGTTGCATGTTCTGTGGTTGAATAATGTATTTATTGAGTTGCCATGTTTTGATTCAGTGTATCTTCCTGGGTGTGTTTTCAGCTCTTATTTACACCATTATCTCCCCTTCCAGAGCTTTTTCACACAGCAGCCACCTAACCTCATCCTGACACTGCCTCTAGTACTATTCTGTCTTTAACTGTTACTGTAAAAGGGCTTTTCCTCTGCTTGCTGGGCATCAGTCCAGCAGAGATCTTGAGAGATGGAGACAGAGTGAGGATCAGGAGAATCGGGGAGGTAGGAAGAGGTGGGCTGTGGGACTGCTCAGAGGGTTTCCCCTGCCAAGGCGGCACAGAGGACGGTTTGTGTCTGTGTTTTTTTCTCAATGGTCCCATGTGTCTGTGCTTGCAGCAAAGGACCAGTTTGCCTCTTTACAGAGCTACGGTTGAGGCTCTGCTGCCAGGTGGTTACCAAACAGCCATTCATCTTCATATGCTGACCATCTCTCCCGTCTGCTGCCACACAGAGCTATAGTTCAACTTAGCACTAGAGCCGTGACGGAGAATGGATTTCAATCATAGCAACAGCAATGAGCGTTTAGAGAGGGCAATGTGCATCTTGCTATTATATCATTTAAACTGCATCATATTCTTCCATCAGAGTCAAGGATGATTATCGTTAAAGGCAGAATCAGGCCGATGCTTTATACAGTATGTGACCCTCCAATAACCCTACTACCACATCATCTAAGTGAAGATCACTAGTGCTCATTGTTCTGCTCTGTTGGGAAGGAAATAAGGGAATGGCACTGGTATTTCCTTCAGGGTGTGTAGTTCAGGTTGCAGTGTTTTGAAAAGGGTGATGATATTCATAGCATACAAAGGCTTGGCTTGGGTACTATTTAAAACAACTCATGTATGATGCGAAGATGTGTCCTGATTTAGACATGTCAGAGAAATGTTTTAGAGACACTGACTGTGTTAGATAGTTGCTGGTGTCATCTCTAAAGTATCTTGTCCCCGGTTCTTGCAAAGTCTTTGAAATGACACATAAAACTATGAACAGGTGACACCTGGGACTTGCTGACTTTGACACCTACTTAAAATGCAAAAATGCATCCTCTGCCCAGCAAGGGTTCTATTGTTTGTTGATACCAGACACAAATTACACATTCATAAACTTGCATTAGCACAATCTCACATGCCCACTGACATATTCACGCACTCTCGTGCACAGGAGTCCATAATTTGCTATTTCAGCAGTGTCACAGCTAATTTTTCACTACGACATGTTGACAGCACTTGAGGAGTTTTCATCCCCTTCTCCTCTTTTTCATTAATGTTATAAACAGTCTGTTTTTCTGCTTTCCTCTCCAGCAGCACCTAACTTGATACAGTGCAATGCAGTGAGGAATATCCTTTAGCCTGTAAATTCAGTATTTGTTAAGTCCTATAAAAGGTTGAAGGAGGGGGAGATAAATGAGTTAAGCTGTTGGAACGACTGTAAAGACAGCTATTTCACTTTTTGAGGTGATTATCATATTTATGAAATTGTTAGAGAAAAATGCCGTTGGAGAAAATTGAATACCAGGGCAATAGTGAATACAGAGATCAATAGAAACACACCGTCATTTTGAGACAGTATGAATGTGTAGTTATTTGTCATTGTATTTCAACCTATCAGCGTATATGTGGGAAAATGTAGTGAAAAAACTCTCTTACTGAGGTAAAAAAATTAATTCAGATTTTTCTTCGTTGTTCAGGGTGAGCTCCCACAGAGATATAAATATCGATAATAACCACAATAAAATAGTTGAATGTTTATAGGCTCATTTTGTCCTCCCGAGTGAAGGTTGTGGTTTTAAACTCAACTTCATGAGCATAGAATAATAAACACAGCAAGATATTGAAAAAATCTGAAGGCAATCCACAAAGTGTTAAACCTTCACACACGTGTTTGCAGCATTCATACGAATTATATAGTTTGCCACCACAGCTTCTCTGCTTCTCTGCTTCTGTTTAAAATAATGTTGATTGCCAGTAAAATAAGATGTCACAAAAAATTGCAATATCAAGGTCCTCCAACACTAACAGACTGGTTTAATGTGATGCATGCAATTTTTGGAAGGAAACATTTTACACATGCTTTTCGACTTAAGACGGACGTTTATCAGTCTGTATAGAACAGATTTAAGGTATAAGGTCAGCTCCATTAAGCACTTTTTTCCCCCTTTCGGTGGTCTGTTCCCTGCTTTTGATGATGTACAAGTGTAAATTGTGCCTTGTACTTGACACATTCATATGCAAATAAAAAGAAAAAGGATTATATCATTATATTATTGAAATTGTTTATTGCTCTGCCCTATGTTGCATACACTTTTTATGTATCCATTTTAAAAGACCCAGAGTGAATGTGTAGAATTTAAAACTCTGTATTTGTTTTCACAGTCTGCTGGTTCCATGTTTAATGACGTATCAGAGATAGGGTTTCAAAATAAAAGCGTGCCACTTGTCGTAGATGGCAAGTTTCACTGTAACTTAGCTGGGTGCCTTTTATTTTGAAGAGTACCTTCTGTTGAGCACCTGGCAGGTGACTCGCTCGTCTCCTCTCTGATGAGCTCTGAGAGTAAAATGTCTGCAGCTTCTGGATACGTTCAAACTCTGTTCTGGTAAATTTCTCTGTGTGAAAATGTGTCAGGCTGAGTGACGTTTAAATTATCGTGTTAATTATTCTCGCACGGGGCCGTTTGTTTGGTGCTTTAAAAGTTGTTTTAAAGAGTTAACAGCTCCCTCGCGCCAATTAACTCCCATGATAAATTCAGTGTGCGTAGTTAGTAGCAGAACAAAATGGCGGCTTGTGTTTCCATCAGGACTTATTGCTGTACTTACGCAGGAAAAAGCTAATTGTTTGTCATGTCAAACGCAGGTAATTTGTAACGGTGGCTACATTAAATTCCTCAATAAAATGGCGGTGGGCCTTGTTTTAGTGTGTTGCTGCTTACTGGCTTTTAACAGAGCCATATACTGAATAAATCAATTTACATTCTGCTTTAATCTACCTTTTCCTTCTGTAATTGTTTCAAACCACGCTATTGTAAACCTCTATGAATTTAAGAAATGGCTCATCTCATTCATATTGTGCAGGGTCAAGATATCCTCAGACGTTTCCCTGGGTCACCATTTGTATCCAGCTCATGATGGAGGAGAGCTGAGGTTGCACTGCCCCCAAATCTCTCAAGTTCATCAAAGCAGTAGTTAACTCTTCCCACAGAGTGAGTACATTTCATATGTTCATTTTTCACAAATCCTAGTCCATATTGTGTAGGTGCTTTAATTGCCTTCCTACATGATTTTGTCTACCATTATGAAAGGTTGTCAACTCAGGGATACAAACTGTTGTACGTTTTGGCCGTGCTGTCACAGGTTTTGATTTTGGTAATAGAAACCTGCAACATGGAAATATCATTTGCTTTTACATTTTTGAGGGGGCTCTTTGCCTTATGGTGGCTGTATCACCCTTAATATATATAGGTCCAAAAATAATGGGTTCATCATTTGAATGAATTTACATGTCACCAATACAAAAATAAAAATCTTTATATGCTTATGTTTCTACTTTTGCATGGAGCTATTGTAACAAACAGTACAGTTGACTTGCAATCCCCCCCCCCTTCTCCTTTTAGAATTGGTCAAAATTTCACCAAGGTAACTTAAAACGTCACCATGACCTCCAGAAAATTAACTCTTTACTTTTTTTTAGTTGTTGATGAGTTATGAAGACATATCTCTGGTGACATCACATCACTAATTCTTAACAAAAGTTGTTGAACTGCACTTAGTGAGCAATGTATGGTCAAGCTAAATACTTATGCACAACTCTTTTGATTGGATGCCAGGCTACCGGAGAGTGTACTATTAAGCTTAATGTTAATTCAATGTGGTTCATTCTTTAGTTCATTATTTAGGAGTTTAGGTTTTAATGGGATCGATTGACAATGCACATCATCATCATTACACTCTAGCAGAAAATACATTGTGAGATATGAGTCATGACGCTTAGTCCTTCAATCTTCTGTCTTGTCACCACACAGATAAATTATGAAATTGAAGTCCAACGTAGGCAGGCGGTCTTTCCATCCTTCTTATTAAATGGCTCAGTGCTGTACTCTGTGATTCTCCAATGTGTTTGATATCTCATTTGGCATTCCCTCTGTGTGCAGTCCTCGTTATCGTATTCCTATGGAGTGCACTGGCATTTGACATGCAGACACCAAACACTGAGGCAGCATTGCAGATCAACTGCCTCCCGCAGCATTATTCCCTCATACAGTGCCTCTTCCTCTCCATCGTGTCGTGTCGCTCTCATAGACCTCAAACAGGTGATGGAGCTAAGGGACCAGGAGGGGCTGTCACTGGCTTAAGCATTATATTGATATGAATCAGATTACTGCCTGCCAGAGGTGAGGTGGGCCATGTATCTGTGTGTGGTGTTGGAGATGACAGTGAGTAAGTTTTTGAGTGCTCCGATTTCTACAGTCTCTGCTCTCCAGAAGATACAGTACTGTATATGGTCCTGAAAATAATCTCTCCACCTCTATGTAAAGTGTAACTGGAATGAACCTTTTTCCACATGGTGAGGACTTTCTCCTTGTTTGTTGTCAGGACTTTAATTTATTTGATTGTTTTTGATGGAAGATCCAGGTCCATTGAAATTGAGGAAAAAAAGAGGAATTAAATATGTTATTTCATTATTTATCTTATTTGTAATCTGGTCATTTTCTATACAATGGTAATACCCTTTCAAGGTCAGTCAGTTTTTTAATGAAGCCCAAAATAATAACATACATCATATCATAGACCCTCAATATTGTGTAGTGTTTTCCTTCCTGTCTTCTTTTCTCTGAGCTTTTAACAACTAGTATTATTTTTTACAGAGGCATCTTCGAGTAGTTTTGGTTTTGTCACCATAAGATTGTCACAACTGTGCAAAATACAGTTAGGAAACCTTGCAGGTGTGTATTGGGCTCCAGATGCATTACCTGCTGTCAGCATTGATCTGGTGGTAGCTGTAAAACATTTTGTGACATTACATGGTGCACCTGCTATGAGATACAATGCTGGGATCTCCAATAGGTTCCAGTGTTTTCATGGGGAGTTTCTGAACAGAATTAGGTTACAACACTTGTGCCAGAGGACACTATTTAGGAAAGAGTTCCTCCCTCATTGGTCATTATTTAGATTAGAGTTGTTGCATAAACCATTAAAGCTTCAACCGGAATGGATGTAAACATTTTCATTTGGTTGCATTTGCACATTAAATTGTCTCTGTAGTAGAGATATAATTACTAAATCAACGGTATTAGCTGCTGACGTGTTATTTATAGCTTGGAGTGTGTCAAGGGATGAGGCCAGATGGACGGCCGTGATCCTATTACCTCTGTTACTTCTTGCATTTGTGTCTCTGCCTCCAGACCCTCCATTACTACAGCAGACAGCACACATGGACTTTCTTCTGCTCATTAACACTGAACAGACCTCTGACTCCCTGCCTATCCATTCATGAAACAGGACTGAGCACGGTTCATGGTATGTGTCTCTAAAGAAGGATTTGTTGATCTTAAATGTGGAGATTTTATATTTGTGGCAATGTAACCATGTGTTTGGGATCTGGAGTTTTATATCGTCATTATTTAGGTGCCATGTAAGTATTCAGTCAGTTATCTGTCAGGTTTAAGATGAAGAGAAAACAAGTGCACACCAAGGGGTCAATGACAGTACTGATAAATGATTGGCTGGTGGTCACACTGGATCTCTCATTTGCAGCTCATTCATGTTTCACACACAGTGTCAGTTGGTTATTTGAACATGGCTCTACTTTATTGAGGGAAGCAGTGAGGTAGAAAGTGAGAACAGGAATGCCTCTGTAATCTCTGTTCGAAAAGTGCAACAATTTATTTTTTTTTTAAGCATTGAAAGGTCTAATTTAGAAATTGAGACTAAATGGGTCAGACAGATTTCCAAATTCAGTTGAAAAATCAAAGTGCAGGAAAAAAAGAGGATTTAGTTGAGATAAAGATAAAGAAAAACCTTGAAGCAAATATCACTGGAGTGTATCTGGGGTAAGATTGATAGATTTTTATTTGTAATAACCCGGTTAAACATAATTCATTATTAAAGAACGAAAATTTAAAATAGCAAACAAAGAAATGCTTTAACATGATAATTTATTGATTATGAAAGATGAAAACATTTAATTGCTACTAAATGGCTTTAATAGCTGGCTACAAATGTTGAAGCGTTTGTCACGAAGATGCTTTTGCTTTTTGTCAAACGTGAGACATTACTATCAACCCCTTGATGAATAATGACTTCATTGTTTTGTTCCCTAAATCTGTTTAATGCTGCTAATCAATTTCTTGGTTGGTCGACAGGAAGACTTGTTGAGATGAAAATGTTATCTCTAGTTTTTAGGCTTTCTGGATGAGAGTAGGCAAATGTATGATTTTTCAAATTGACAGTTTTGATGTTGCTGTGTTTTTCTTGTATTTGGTCACAAGTAACTTGTTGCATTTGTCTTCATAGTGATGTATCTGTCAATAGAGACAGGTTTGTTTCTGATTGTATCATTCCACGTTAATGTTGTCTAATTTTTTTTTTTTTTAATTCGATTAATTAAAGTCAGTTATCATGTTATAAGAGATTGACTCTTGAACCCAGAGCAAATATCGTTTTTACTAGAAAATATTCACTAGTGGCATTGGAATGTTTCCCGTAATAGAGAAATACATCCACCTACTTTATTACATTAAACTCTGTCTCTCACGTTACCCCATTTTTGTCACATTTTACAGACTAGCAACCCGAGCTTGGTTGTAAATTGGTCCAACACTTTGAGTGTAACACGACTGCAACATAACACCGGCTGTATTCTCTGTTCTGGTGTAGTGACAGGCATTGACAAATCAGTGAGGCAACGACAAGCAAGTGGTGTGTGTCTCTCACAAAGTGTGCACGTTCGGTCTGCAACAACAAGTAAGGGTTTGTCACTTTGATCATGAAAGTTCACATCCACAGATTTTAATTTGATATACATCCGTGACGCCAATAGCTCAGCAGTGGTGACATGCTGCTTATGGATGTCTCAAGGCTGATTTTGAGCATGGTGCTTGCCAAGAAGTGTTCATTTAAAACAGCATGAAAGAAAATTGTGTCTTATTAATTTGTATTTCAAAGAAGAGTCTGACCTACTAATTTTGACATAACCCTTTAAGAGAACACAGTTTTATTTGTTTAGCTGAAGCATTTCGAAGGCATGTCAGTCTGAGTTTTCAGAGCTGGCTTTTTGGAGAACAGATGAAGGCAGATGAAAATAAGACATGATGGGTCATTAACCAAACTGAGTAACACTCAGTCCTGAAAATGGGGATGCATTCAACTGACACTTGAGTAGATTTAATAGATTATAAAAAGTAGTCTGCATTATATTTACTTTGGTTAGTTCGGTCTGTTATAATACACAGCACAAACTGTGTTAACGTCTCACATTTAAATTCCGTAATTAAAGAAGGTCCCTTCAGTTGCTGGATGCAGAGATGAGGGTGAGGAGATGGTTAGTGCAAGAGCAGCGGCGATGGCATGTGGAGAGTGATGAAACGAGAACAAGGATAATAGTTACTATTAACAAGTTACAGGGTTGTTTTTCAAGTCAAGCATTTGACAAGTGGATAAATACCCACTAAGAATTCGGGCTTAAATTTTGCACACAAAACATTCAAATTAAATCATAATCATGCCTAGATCTTTGACAGCAGTGTGCCAGGGTTTCCAACTTTCCTGGTTCACCATTTCTTCTGCCCCTCTGCTTAGGAGTCTGGCTGCTTCCCCAGAGTCACAGTCCCTTTTTGTGACTGGACAGCTGGTTTCAAAGTAACGTGCTGAGGTTTGATGTTAAAGAGACATTTCTTTTCCCATGCTGGGGTAAAATCACCATCTGTCTCAGTGTCTGCTCTGATTTGAGTGGTCTCTTTTCTCCACTGACCTACACAAGACTCCAGCATCACACCCTGAGGGTTTATACAGTGCACATTAATACAATGTTGTTCTTTTTCTTAAATCCCGCTTAAGCATAATCTTGAACTACAAATGTTTATGTAAATGTTTAGACAAGGCACTTTGACAATGTGGAGCAACAAATACTAAATCAGCAACCATTTAATGAGTTAAATACTCTATATGAGGCAATATTTTGCGAGACACACAATCAGTTCAAACCTGTTAGGAGTGTGGAAAGTTAATTGGTGAGCCCACAGATTTGTTGTCCATTTAGAGCAAGGCAGTTGCATGGTAGAAACAAAGATGACAAACAGCCTTACTTTTGGTCATTGAACAACACAGCAGCAAAATACGTAGCTTCTCAGACACTTAGGTGTGTGATTGTCAGCTCAGGGTGGCTTTGTTTGCTAGTTGGCTGTCTGTATAGATTGGTCAAGGGGGCATGGAATAGGTCAAGCTAATAGTAAGAGCCCATTGCTGGATCATGAGGCACGCCTTTAGACTTGTTTGTTTCGCAATTGCACCCACTACACCCCATTTTGTGTGTAGTTATTGTTGGGCCGAAATGTTTGTTATAGTCAATCCTCCAACAGGACCACCATACTTATGTGTGTTTTGTTTGAAATATCACTAACACTCAGTAATTGTATTAGCTGTACCTTTTAATGATTTCCCTTAAGTATGTATTTTAGCTCCACAAATCTTAATTTGCTTGCAAAAAGAAGTCACAAACATTAGACAACAAAGTGTTTTGAAAAGTAATTATAAAATACAGATAAACTACAACAGTGTTTCAAAAGCAGCCTTTGAGAGAGAAGAGATTAGCATGGTTGATATTAGCATATTGGACAAAGAGAGGAAAGGGCTGCCATTACACTAGTGGTTAATTTACTCAATTTCAAATATATGAGTCTCTCTCTCTCTCTCTCTCTCTCTCTGTCCCTCCCTCTCTTTCTCACTCTGTCCCTCCCTCTCTTTCTCCTTGTCAGCCTCTGGGCTGAATTAATGAGAGATCAGTGAAAGGATGTTTACAAGATTAACGATTGCCTCAGCACTCAACACTGTTGTCTGTGTATATGAGTGTCAGTGTTGTCCCAAAGGGGCTGTGAGGATTACATCAACAAATACTGTAATATAATAACAGGCCTAAATATCATCAAACTAATCTCAAGCTGTTACTCCTTTACGGTCTGAGATGACGGTCTGAGGAATGAAGTAATATCCGTTCATTCTCGGTTTGTGTTGTCTGGCCAGTAGACATAATAATGACCCTAAATTCATTAATGTTTTTCTGCCGGGGAAGTTAATTATTTTTTAATCTCACCATAATCACATTTTAGTGGGTATAAATGGCCAGTTTCATAGGCAAATGTTGCTTCTTTGATTCTTCGGCCGCTTTATTTTTCTTGTGTTTCATCAGTGATGATTCTCTTTTGATTCACTCTCTGAGCTTTTGTCAGCTTCAAAGTATTTCCTCTTCAGAACATTTTTATACAATATCGGCTACTTCAATCTAATACGGTCTTACAATGGAACTTTTAATCTTAGTGATAGCTTTGTGCATCATAGCTCTCATTGTGTATTTCCAGCAAAAGAAAACACTTGGTTATACTTGTGTGTGTACGTCCACTGATCTTTCTGTCTACACTACTGTTTGCATTTCTGCGTATCCCATTTCTCAGAGAAGGTCAGTTCATTATCCTGAGAAGGAAATCTAACCTGCATACATGCATTCATTCATTCATACATGCATACATTCATTCATTCATACATACATACATACATACATACATACATACATACATACATACATACATACATACATACATACATTCTGCAGACCTCTCAATATCAGCTCTGAAGATGGTCAGACATGTATGTGGTAAACATCTGGTTCAGTGGTAGGGCAAACTACACAGCAAGGTCAGTGTTTTTAAGTCAACCCTCATCCAAATTGTTTGTGTAGCCTTGATTTTTTTGGGCATTACACATTCACTTTTTATCTCAGTCATACCTTTCCATAGTGTTTTCTCTGTTCTGAGTGGTGGGTTTGCTTTGTGGAGCTGGAAACGGATCAACAGTTTTTAAGTCACTGCCCCTGAGAAAATGGGGAATACATTTTTCTCTGTTGACTATTAGGTTGAAGGACTGCAATTTCACATGCAGGCAAATGTACACGCGCAAACACACTCATACACACATAATGACACACTTATGGACACACATACAAATGTTTAGAAAAGGCACACAATACCTCAAAGACCGCTGTGGACCTAGAAGTGGAGGTATTAGGTAATTATTGTAGCTCTAGAGAAATGAATACTTCATCTCCAACCTCTTTCCAGAGGGTATTGATTAGCCTTCCCCCTGCAGAGTTGTAGATGTGTTGTTTTTCAGTTTCAGGGCATACTGAATCCTGAATGAAATGCTAAATATTAATAAGGAACCATATCTTCCTTACCTTGATTCTTAACGTGATCGATCTCTTTTCCTGTAAGTTTAGGGATAAAGAGTCAATTGGTGTGCAAAATATAAAACTTACAAGGGTACGTATGCCACAAACTCCAAGTCTCAAGTATCCATGTTTCGGCATATCCCAAACATGTATATTTTTGCTATCACAAAATAACCCACTCCTGCCAAAATTCCAGTTTATTTTAAGCCACTGGCAATTTGCCCTGCCCAGTAATAAGTATTTTGTTAATCTAGCATTGCGTAGCCATGGGGCAACCAATAATTGAGCATCCTTCGTAGAAATCCAGAAGACACTTATCACAGTTTAAGGTTGGTCGGCCCTAGTTACAGACCTGGCTGTCTGTAATACCATTAGGAAAAGAAAAATGTTACCAATTGCTTGACCATAGCCGACATTAACCTCCTTTAAACGTGTATTTTTTAATACTAAGATTTGTGTTTATTGTGGTTTTTCTTGCTTGGAATAATGCTGTAAAAATGTAATCATACTGTCACTGTGCAATCATATATTGCCCTCACTACTGTAGATGACTTCTTTATTGTCTGCTCAGTTTTCCGTCCTTTAAATTTCAGTTTAAAGTCTGGCAAATTTGTGACTGTATTGTGTTGCAACCCCTTCTGCACCAGCCCACGCTGCATGTGTCCTTTCACACATCACCTGTCAGGGAGTGTGCCCCCTTTTCCTACGTCACCATCGTCTCTGTGGTGCATTTGATAATAAAGTTATTTTTAACCGTTCCCTATTATTACCAACATCATAAACTATCCACTGCTCTGGGCCCATTGCCAGTACTGTCATTGCAATGTAATAGCCAATACATCAACAAGTGCATGTATGTGTTTTTGTGTGTGTGTGAATGAGTTTGTCTGAGTCAAAGTGTGGGATCTCAGCATTTTAAGAGGTAAAGTGAGCATGTAAGTGTCCGGAATTTAACTCTGTTGATCTTTTTATCAATGAATAACATCACATAGCTTTGGACTGTGAAATGTGCGTAAGTGGGATGGTCAGAGATTAAACCTATGACTCATTTTATACAATCTACAATATGTCTCAAATGTTATAATATTAATAACCTCTAAGTAAATACATGAGGAGAAAGGAAGACAGTAATATTTTTGGCCTGGTGCTCTGTTGCATGCAGCAGCCCATAGTTCTGAGAATGAATTTTTACACCCGTTGCCCTGTGCAGTCATGTTTGATATGCTGCTTCTCTCTCTATTGCTCAGCTCCTACTGCTGTACTGTAATTACTGCACTTGGCAGACGGTCACGACAAATCGACAACTGACAAATTTTGATGGAGGGGAGGGGATGAGCCACAGAGAAGAGAAATGTGGCTTTGAGGGAGGATGTTGTGAGGGAGAAGAAGAGAACCACAGATTTGTTCTTCCTAAAGATTTAATGACAAAACATAGCATTATTTAAAAAGTTTCATTTGACAGTCATCCATGTAAGCAGACGGAAGTAGGTGACTAGGATTATTTGTGTGATTATATGCGTCTTAGATGCACAGTGTGTTACCTTTGGAAAAATCAAGTGAAATTTAAATCTAATTAGTCACTAATTTGTAATACCTATGAGAATCGGCATCAGAATTTTTGGGCAGTTGGAGCGAGACACAACACAAATCCCCCAAACAGTGATACCTTTCATGTTGGGTGGTGGTCGCTTCAGTTTGCCGAGGTGAATTGATGCTGGCAGGACATGGTGAACCAAAGAGCTTACCTAGTCACGCATGTTTGTTTTTCCTGTTTCCTTGTGACCTTTGGAGTTAGAGTACCAGGCCTCATCTTTTCTAAGCTTTTTAATTTCAGAATGATTATTTCACTTTTGGGTCCTCCAAGTTGATATATTTACCTCTGCCAAGGAGGTTGTTTTTTCATTGCTGTTTGTTTGTCTGCTTCTCAGCAGGATTACTCAAAAACTACTAAACCAATTTGGAGGGATGGGGCATGACTCAAGGCAGAACACATTCATTTTTTTGGAGTCTAACCGGATAAATAGAAGATCCAGGATTTATTTTTACCTTCTTTAATATGGCGAGATAGGGTGATAAAGATGACAGAGGCATGAACTCTCCGAGAGCCCTTTTATTTTAATTATGTATTTAAGGCCCCTCATTTTATTTCAATTGTCTGAACTGTACCTCCAGAGGAATAAAGTTGTTTTTACGTGCGTGCTGTGAGTGGCACAATTAAATATTCATAACTCAGAATATGCTTATAATTGTCATTGTCAAAATAATTTTCAATACCAAAAGTTAAGATTGAATGCTTGTACCATTCTTTGTGAAAAACACTGACATGATTTGTGTGTACAAGAGAGACTGAACAAAAGCATACAGTGAATTCTCTTCATCTGTTGCCAACTTCTTTTATGTGTATAACAAATGTCAACGCGAGTGTGAAGCAGGGATTTGAATCACTGACAGTAAATATCCTGTTTGTAAAGACTGAGAAAATATTTATTATAGAGGAACTTATTCATGGTTTTACCTTATTTACAAAAAGAACGATCCTAACTAGAAGTAATGAGTGCAGTGAATTTTTTCTAAATAAAAATATCTGTTTTTGTTTAATGGCATTAAACTCAATGCATAGTGGCAGCAAGCAGAAATAAAGTAGTATTTAAATACTGGGGAGTCATTGCCTAATATAGGTACATAATCCGATACGTAGGCAAACTCCAGATGCTGTCAATGAGTGTCACTTTCAAATGTCTTGATGTCTTCTGTGCACCATCGTTTTGCCATTTCCGTTAGAGAAGCCTTAAAATGTTCTGCATAAAAATGCCACATCTTGTTTGCATAATGTTGAAGAGGCTCACTTTAAGCACTCTTCCAGTTTTTCATGAACCAATCAATGACATGAGTCACTTCCTCACAGTTTTTTATGATTAAATATTTTACAACCTCATGATGTCACTGGCATCTATTTGTATGCAAAGTATTTGTGTTCCATCAGGAAAATGATGGAAGCACTAGAAACCTTGCAGGGATTCAGGGTTGTTTGGTTATGAATATGAAGTTGATCGCATTCATCACTCCAGCTGCGCAGTTGTTGGAGAGTTGTGGGTAAACCCAGACTAAGAATCAGATGATGGCTACACACAAAGGAACACATTTTAGGCAAGACTGTACAGGGCTTATATCAAAGTCAACAAGCTGCTCGTAGATCAGGCAGCACATTGGAAGTCAAACACGGTACAACCATCATGCATTGTTGCTTTAAGCAGTCCTCTCAGTATGATATTTCAGTGCTAAAGCAACACTCTGGTGCTAACATGTTGAGTTTTCAAATCATACAACCCTATCGCGCCGGTGCTTGGCTGTTCACACCGGACACTGAAGCGATGCTGAACCACCAGGCAGCGCTAATAATATCACCCGTTGATCCAGTAGATTAAAAGCATATACTTACTTGTTGCTCCAACATTAAGCAGCAGCGTCCCAACATTTGTCTTTCTTGGTGTTGTCTTTATACAACATGTTCCGAGGATCATACAACTCACTGTACTTCTCCACTTCAATTATTAATTTAATGTCAAGCTCAAGCCTATGTGGAGAATACGTACCCCCCCCCCCCCCCCCCTCTCTCTCTTTATCTGTATCACTGCTTGTGTGGCTGTAGTGGATGGGCAGAGGGGGCCATTTAATAATGTCATTGGTCAAATTAAAACTCCAGGACAACAGAAGGGGACTTCAAAGTATGGGATGCATATTTGATCATTTATATCATATAAAATATGTCATCGATATATAGTTTAAAATTGTTTTTCAGTGTGTTTCCTGGTGCGATACACTCGCGTCAAGCGCAAAAAAAAGACTCGACACCGAAACGATCTCTGCACGTGGGAGTGGATGGGAGCCAGCTGTAATTTAAGGCTTGGCGCTGCGCTGAAGCGTCGCTTTGGCATCGCTTCAGCGTCCGGTGTGAACCCGGCGTTATTAAATAACTCACAATGCGTTGCTTAACATACGTCACATACTACGTTGCTCTGATTGGTTGTAGGTCTATCCAATTGAGCGAAGAGGAATTTTATTTCCTGGTCAGTTGAAACACGCCCCATAATCACAGCCCAATGGAGCGGTCTCAGACTCACATTCTGACTAGAATTGTGAGTCTGACATGGCAGGCTACTTATTTCGGTTAATTTGTGTAGAAAGTGCGAGTCTTGATTTCCGTGCTGGCCCTTTTTGCGTCGAATCTGCTATCTGGGGCAGTTAGGAGACAAGGAACACAAGCAGCAAGGATGGTGAGAAATCTGAGGATAGAGATAATATGGAGATACAAGTCCTGTCTCGTTTCAGTCCACATGGGGTATGACTCAAAAACAAGATGGACAAACAATATCTGTAGTTTACAGCCGCCATCGTAGTTACTGTCACCTCCCCCAGTCTGTCCCCCACCACCCCCAAACTACCCCGAAACTCGAGACCAGCCAGGTGAGATGACAGCTCACCAAAACCAGGATGAATAAGACTAGAGGTCCGGACAACAAGGTGTGTGTGGAGCAGCTGTCAAGTGTGTTTATATCTGTCAGGTGTGTTTATACATCTACACAACCTCTCGCTGAGGATGCCCAGGATCTGGAAGACATCTCGCATCGTCCCTGTGCCCAAGACGGAGCGTCCCAGTGCTGCAGACGTCTTGGGCCCGGTGTTTTTAATGTCACCTTTAAGAGGATTGTCCCCCCCGCACCTCAGGCCCAAAGAATGGACAAATTGCACATTAACACAACTCTCATCCCAGCTCCATATTGCCTTTTTATATGTTTTAAATAGCCTTGTGAATATATAGAATTATCCCTACTTTTCTTTATATTTCTATATTTACTCATATTTTTGTCTCACTATATTTTCCACTTGAGCTGCTACTTTCTTTATTAACATCGACCTGCAGAGATGGAGAGCCCCTGTTCTCCACCATTTTAGACCTATGCATGCACGAGTTCCAAACCCACTAAGAGAAGTGAACTGAACATCTAGTATTCATTCTATCATCATCAAGGCAGAATATTAATTCCAGCACTCTATGACAGACAAATAAATATACTGGTGTTATAGTGAGCAGCTTTAAGTAGCACTCTATATCTCCACTCAGATTTCCATGGCTGTGCCCAAACAAAGGTCAACAAAAATTCTTCAAGTTTATGTTTCCTTGAAAAACAAACAAAATTGGTATAAATAAAAATTAAAAACGCTATCTATATCTATGTAGATATAGATATCAGTGTCTGTATATTTGTATTTGCATGTGTGCAGGCATACAGGTGATTCATGTATTTTATGTAGGGATATGTTTAAACGTAATCAATGTAAAAAAATCTATACCCACAAACATATAATAGAAGAGAATAAAATGTGATATATATAGAGTCTGACATTTGCATACCTGGAAAACCAAGAGAACCAAACTGGTGGTGCATGCACCGGCCTAAACTGTGGTTCCATGACTCTTGCATGTGAACATCTGGAACCGTTCTCCGGCTCTGCAGCAGGACGTATCTAAGACACTTTCTTGTGCTTCTGTGTCATTTGTGAATTTCCTCTACAGAGGATAAATTCAGGCACATCTTATCTTACCTTATCTTAAATACATCAACATGAGCAAGACATTTTCTTTTTTATCGTTTTATTTGGTGCGATACTTTCATTGTGAGGACATTATTTTTTTTTTATGATGATTTGAAAACAAATTGTAAATCCCTCCATTAACCTTGACAGTCCTCACAGAAGGTGAAGAAGGTAAAGTCAGCTCAGTTGCTGGAGGATGTTGGCGCAACTGACTTCTTCTTCGTCCTTCACAACCACACAATGTTGCAGACTCTGACTTCTCATGCAGCCCCGTCTCCTTGGGTTAGGGATCAGGGAGACCATTGGAGAGTGAGCTCAGTTCTGGAAAACAGAAGGTTTATAGCATTGGAAGACCTCATCACAAGTAACCCTGAACTTCTCCAGCTCTTCTTGGAGATCGTTCTTCTTCTTCATCTCCTCCTGGAGCTCGGTTTTCAACTCATTCATGTTGGTTGCATGAGTTTGGCAGACCTCGTGATAAGAAGCTTTGAGTTTCTCCAGCTCTTCTTGGAGATCGTTCTTCTTCTTCTCCTCCTGGAGCTCGGTGTTGAGCTTCTCCTGATTGGTTGCATAACTATGGCAGACCTCGTGACAAGAATCGGCGAGATTCTCCAGCTCTTCTTGGAGAGAGCTCTTCATCCTCTTCTCCTCCTGCAGCTCACTCTTGACCTCCTCCTGGTTGGTTGTATGAATTTCGTAAACCTCGTGAAAAGAAGCTTCAAGCTTCTCCAGCTCTTCCTGGAAATCGTTATTTTTCTTCTTCTCCTCCTTGAGCTCGGTTTTCAACTTCTCCTGATTGGTTGCATGACTTTGGCAGACCTTGTGATGAGAAGCTTTGAGCTTCTCCAGCTCTTCCTGGAAATCGTTATTTTTCTTCTTCTCCTCCTTGAGCTCGGTTTTCAACTTCTCCTGATTGGTTGCATGACTTAGGCAGACCTCGTGATGAGAAGCTTTGAGCTTCTCCAGCTCCTCTTGGAGATCGTTCTTCATCTTCTCCCCCTGGAGCTCGGTGTTGAGCTTCTCCTGATTGATTGCATTACTATTGCCTACCTTGTGACAATAAGAGGCGAGATTCTCCAACTCTTCTTGGAAAGAGCTTTTCATCCTCTTCTCCTCCTGGAGCTCACTGTTGACCTCCTCCGGGTTGGTTGTATGACTTTCGTAGATCTCGTGAAAAGAAGCTTCAAGATTCTCCAGCTCTTCCTGGAAATCGTTATAGTTCTTCTTCTCCTCCTGGAGCTCGGTTTTCAACTTCTCCAGGTTGGTTGTATGACTTTGACAGACCTCGTTATAAGAAGCTTTGAGGTTCTCCAGCTCTTTTTGGACAATGTTCTTTTTCATCTTCTCCTCTTGGAGATCGCTGTTGAACACCTCCTGGTTGTTTGCATGACTTTGACAGACCTCGTGATGAGAAGTTTTGAGCGCCTCCAGCTCTTCTTGGAGATTGTTGTTCTTCTTCTTTTCCTCTTTGAGCTCGGTTTTCAACTTCTCCTCGTTGTTTGCATGTCTTTGACCGACCTTTTGATAAGAAGCTTTGAGCCTCTCCAGCTGTTCTTGGATAGTGCTCTTCTTCTTCTTCTCCTCCTGGAGCTCACTGTTGAACTTCTCCTCGTTGTTTGCATGTCTTTGACAGACCTCCTGATAGGAAGCTTTGAGCTTCTCAAGCTCTTCTTGGAGATAGTTCTTCTTCATCTTCTCCTCCTGGAGCTCACTGTTGAACTTCTCCTGGTTGGTTGTATGATGTTTGTAGACCTCATGAAAAGAAGCTTCTAGCTTCTCCAGCTCTTCTATGAGATCGTTCTTCTTCATCTTCTCCTCCTGGAGCTCGGTTTTCAACTTCTCCAGGTTGGTTGTATGACTTTGACAGACCTTGTGATGAGAAGTTTTGAGCTTATCAAGCTCTTCTTGAAGAATATTCTTCTTCTTCATCTCCTCCTGGAGTTTGGTGTAGAACTTCACCAGGTTTGTTGTGTGACTTTTGCAGGCAATGTGATTAGAAGCTTTGAGATCCTCCAACTCTTCTTGGAGATGGTTATTTTTAGTCTTCTCCTCCTGGAACTCAGTGTTGAACTTCTCCTGGTTCATGATGTATGCCACCTTCAGCTCCTCGTAATCTTTCTGAAGATCTTTCATGTTCTTCCTCTTGATGGTGTTATTTACCTGAGAGGCGATCTTTGTGGCGCTGAGTGCTTCTGGATTGCTGTACTTTTGTAACAGCTCCAGCTCTTGTCCTGTTTTCTTTTCTCGGTTTATGGACCTTTCCTTCAGCTTTTTTTGTTGAAACAGCTCTCGTTTGAGCTCCTCAAACTCTTGGCCCAGTTGGATCCTCCAGTTGTACTCTGTTCTGAGGTTTGCATTCTCCTTGGCCAGCAGGTCTATGAGGTAGCTTATCTGACCAGACATACAATAGGAGTTCTGCAGAATCGTTGCTGGGTCTTGAATAGTCGCCACGTTTTGGTGAAAAAAGCCGTTCATGACTGGTTTTAATCTACTAGCTTGAAATAGAAAGTTATAATTATACTGGACAGATTTCTGATTAAGTAGAAGTTTATCCCTTTCGTCTTATTTTGCTATGAAGGACCTATCAATGGAACCTTTTAGATCAAGGGCATGAGCCTTCAATATATAGAACATTGAATGTATCTTTAATCTGTTTGTGATCTTAGTGAGTCCTTTTACTTTACATGTATTTTGGGGTCTTTTTATAACCTTTATTGTTTTTTTTTTTATAGGACATAGGCTTAATTGTGAAAACAGAACAGAGAGAAGGGGGGAGGACATGCATAAATGGCAGGGGGTTGGAGTCTAAAGGGCGTCTGCGGGTTGAAGGCGCCGGGACATTCCATTTTTACATGTTTCCTTTCACTAGTCATATTTCATCACAAAATGCAAAAATCTAGATTAATAATCATGGATTCCACCAGTCCCCTAAATGTTTTATTATTCTCATCAAGAGCCATGAATAACTGAGAAATCAGTGAAAATGTAAAATAAATCTTTTGTCTCACATTGTTTAAGACAATGAAATAAAACTGTGAATCCACAATTACTGCTGGTTGGAAAAGTCTTAAATATGCAAAAATGTTACTTACAAAGTCTTATTTATATTTAGCTATCTATTCTAATGTTCATATATATATTTGCCAATATATTGGTATATTGAATTTTTACTCCCCACTATCAACATTGCCATCTACACCAAGAGTCCACACAGGACGGGCTCTCAGGTTTTAGTTTTTGTGGACAGAGCTGGTCGGCTCGGGTCTTAACCTAAACCTAAATCTAGCCCTAACCTTAAAACCAATTCTTAACCTTCAAACAGTCCTTTGTATTTATGAGGAACAGACAAAATGTCCTCATAATTATGGTATTGGACACAAATTTGGCCTCATAACTATAGATAGACATGCACACGTTTTTCAAAATGATGAATCTGACCCGGGACAAACGAGAGCCCTTTAAATTTCCACGATGGAGGAGGCAGAGCGAGATTTGAGGCTCCATCATAGCTCTGTTTTTCAAATAATCTGTTTTCTCAATTCTTTCGACAATAATTAATTGACAGAAAAACCCGTCAATGATATGAATTTCTTTAATGTTTCATCTAGAGTAGCAGGGCTTCATCTGATTGGACAAATATATTGACACGCAGAGTGTGAATGCGTGGCCCATCGAACACCATCTATCGCAGTTTTTGCCGCCTACACAAACTAGGGCTTCGTTGTAGCACTAACGGGGCCGAGCCCAGGCAATTTCCACTCTGTTGCGGTCGGTAACGGATAAACGCTTCACTTCCTGTAGCCAGTAGGTAGCGCTGTGGTTTTAAGCTGCGGGTGTGAGCATTCACAAATTAAATGGAGGATGTAGCTCCAGGAGATGAAATCAGAGGCTGAGCACGTTAATGGATTGTGAGGCACAATTGCATAGAATTCGATTATGTGTGTTTAATGCCGAGGACACATACGATGAGCTAATATGTTTTTGGTCTGATTAATTAAAAAAAATGAGGCACTGTCTCACACACACACACACACACACACACACACAGAGGTAGCACTTAAGAGTTCTGGGTTTTGTGTAGTTTTTAACGCTGCCAGGTGGTTTATGATAAACTTGAAATTTGGATGATGAGCGTCTTAGTGGAAACTCCATTAAAATGTCCTCATTTATTTGACAGATGAAACCCGCCTCCACTCGGACTCTTAATGTGAAGAGTGTTCACCGCTGCTGCGAATGTCTTTTATCTATCTTTTATTGTGTGAATATCACTCTGAAGTGTTACATTGATATTTGTAAACGACTTCAAACTTCTCCTGATGCGTTGACCTTGAGTTTCCAGAACGGACTAACAGGAGACGACACTGTGAATCTCAGCTGCTCTTTGATCTGCTCGTTCTCTCAGAGTCGTCATCACAAACAGATCAAAGCCTGTTGTTTACTTTACTCTGTTGTTTACTTTAGTCTGTTGTTTACTTTGGGGCTCCATATTGAAACATTGAGCTGTTCAGGCTTGGACTCTAATCAGGAGACAGAAGTTTGGTAGTGATAGGACAATGCAGAGTGGAGTTATAACATCGTCTCCTTTGGCGAAGGACCATCATTCGCCACACATCAATGTTTACACAGTTAGAGGAAATGTCACAATTCTGACCTTGATCCAATGACTTGACTGAGCTCCTTTGAGCTGTATATCGTAAAGCAGCCAGGAGCAGTTCATCAAAGTATAAACCATGTCACTTCCTGTATTCACCAGGGGGCGCTTTGTTTTCATGTCATAATTTCTGTGTAGATGTCATCAGGCCGGGACACTTGTCTTACATGTCTAGTTTGGACTTGATTGGGCCGTGAGGGTCCGAGATACAGAACCTCGTGTTTTGATGGCTTTTAATCAAACTTTGACGCCACGCCACTGTCACACGGTGTGACGACAAATAGATCTTTAAATCAATTTTTATCTCCATCTTGTTGGGATGACACTCATCTTAATTTGAAGTTGATATGATGAAAGCCCTGGGACAAGTATGTCAAAGTAAAAATGGTGAAAATGGTCAGGATGGCCACTATATGGAAAATGGCCGGCTCCCGTGGTGTTTTTCATAAGGCCCTTTGAGACTTTTATTTCTGACTGGTCGCGATACACCTGTGTTCCGCTTTTGGTGAAGATTGGTCAAAGGGAAACCTAGAGGCTATTTCCAGGGGGCGCTGTTGAGCCATTTTTCCGCGCCCAATTCAAATTACTCCAGAATACAAAAATATCCGTAGACCTTGAATTTACTTTTTGAGCATTTCTAGAAAAATGTTTAAATTTCAATGGGGCCTCCCACCGTTCGGTCCTCGGGCGCTAATCAGAATATTTCAGTTTATCATCCTCTGTTCTTATTTCGTAGCCTGGATGCCAGACGAACTTAGCCCTGCCCGCAACATTTGAGGTCGGGAAGTTTGGTCTGGAGTCGCTCCGTTGGGGAGAAGTTATGCCCGACCGGGCCAATCAGATTGTCAGGGCGGGCTTTATAGATGATGGACAGATGATCAACGGTAACGTAATCAACCACGTCATCAGAGTGCCCTTGGGTTGAATTCGTTTTCAACAAACATGCCTGCCGCTGGACAGCTGAGATGTGTAGATGCTGCCATTGAGTCTGTTTTAGAAGACATCGACAGCGCATTCATTTTGAAAGAGGAACAGAGAACGTGGAAGCGACGCCAAAGCACCGCACCGCGCTAATCCAGGGTTCCCACGGTACCTGGAAACCATGGAATTTATTTTTTCATTTTCCAGGTTTGGAAAAGTCATGGAAACTGAACAAAAGTGAACACTTACATGGAAATTGAAACAGTTGTCCTGGAAAATTGTATTGGATGATGTGTAAAATAGTAATAAAATGAAACTATTGAGCACAGAATTAGGATGAGTTTATAAAAACCCTTTACATGTTAACCGCTTTTACTGTAGATAGAAATGGATGATCCCATGTTGTAGAACATCCTCTTGGCATCCTATCTGGTTTATTGGATGTTGGAATTTGATCAGGCAACTTGGTGATATGGACTTTAAAAGTATAGTTTTGGATTGGTGGACTTCGAGAACAATAACCGAGAAACATTAATCGTGATCTCAATAGAAGGGTCAAATACATGCTTTTACCAGCCAACACGGGAGCCTTGACATCTACAGTGAAACTTCATATGCAAGTTTATCCTCAAATGTAAGTAGCTGTGTTTTAACTGTGAGGTAAACCTGGGTTTATCCACGTTAGCTGGTAAGCAGTGCAATCTTGCTAGCTAGCTAGCTGCAACCTGCTAGCTAGAAGCTTACACTAGAATTGTTGAGGTAATTTTTACCTTGCTTTTAAAATACTAGAACTATGTTTGATCCCCATATGTATTTCACTCATTTACTTTTCCTAAAACCGTGTTATTCACCACGTTTAGGGGAGTTTGTTTTGAATTTGGATTCATCAATGATGGTTAGCAAGAACATGCAGTGCAATCTTGCTAGCCAACATTCAGCTTGCTAACTACCGAGCTAGTGTTGGCCAGCTTGCATTGCTAGCTAACTACCAATACATTTTCACATTAGGCTGTGACATTACTTCGATACTAGTTGACATGACCAGTCTAGTCTTGATCAATTTTGTAACATTCATTCTTACATCTACTTTTAGCTATTTTGTGATTTTTCGTTTGTTTCTTTAAAAAAATGATACTACTTAATAGGAACATTTTGGGTGAGACATTTTTGAAAAATCATTGATCATGACCAAACTGATTCTATACATCTATACTGTTAAGCTTAGCTTACTGGTGAGGTTGCTGTACTGAGGAACCAAAGGGGAACCAGCCTTATGTTTTCCCATTTAGGTTCATTAGTTTGATTTACAAAAGCTTTTACAGAGTAAGAGTAGGCATACTACCCCGGCTACGTAAGACTCATAATCTCAAATGTGTGATGCATTACAGGAGTGAGTGACAATGTCACGCTGCAGATTCAGGATGAGGAAGAGAAGAGGGAAGATGAAAGAGGAGAAGAAGAGAGGATACGAGAGTAGAGGACGGCAGAGGAAAAGGGAGAAGAGTGGAGAGGAGTTGAGAAGAGTAGGAAGAGAAGACAGGAGCGGACACGAGAGGGGAGGTGTGGAGAGAAGAGGACAGGATGAGATAGGAGAGGAGTGGAAGAGAGAACATATATCAATCCCAGTGCTCATGTGTCTCAAAGTTTCCGTTCAATAAATGATGGTTCATATACAGCTTGATGCATTATTTCATGCATTGATATATCAATAAGACATAATCTCTAAGCATTTACAATGTAGACTTGACTGGCACATCTTTTAAATCAAGTAAGTAGTCAGGTGTCCTAGGGGGTTGTGTTTGTGATAGATCATCACTTAATATTGTACCTGGAAAATCAGGAGGTAGCATGGAATTTTTTTTCAAGGCAAGCGTGGGAACCCTTTTGAATGTTTCTTAGGATGGCACCAACTCTACACAGAAAGGCCATCTAATGCTTGTTTTGTAAAATACCTTATTTCATCAAGACAAGACAAGTGTATTCAGATAGCACAATTCAACATCAAGGCAAAAGGCATCATGAACATTTTTAAAAGCAACATAAGAAAATCCAAAAAACATTAATAAACACTCTTAAGAATTAAATACTAAATTCCGTGGCAAACAGGAAAGTCTTCAGGATTGATAACGTTGCAGGAGATGATAAATATATTTTGGCCCAAAACCATTCAGTGCCACAAAAGACTTTTGACTTTGGCAGACAGACAGGGAGCTGGTGTAAAGATCTTAGAACGAGATTGATATGATCCATTTTCTTGATGTTATTGACAACTCGAACAACAGCATTTTGAATTAGCTGCGCCTTTCTGATTGATCGAGACCTGTGAACACACCATTACGATAGTCAAGTCAGAATATGATAAATTAATTTAGCAGTTACTCAATTCTAAATCTCATGAGACATAAGTCTTTGATCCTCAATATTTTCTTAGGGTGGTAATAAGATGATTTTGTAATTGTGTTATTGGGTCTGTTGAAGTAAACGTCTAATTCTATGACTACACCTAGATTTCTGGCTTGGTTTGTGGTTTTCACTTTACAGAAAGCTGAGCACTGACCTAATCGTTCTTCCCTATCTCCAAAAACAATAAACTCAGTTTTTATCTTTGTTAAACTTTTGAATAATCTGACTTTGTTCAACGCACTTAGTCAATGCGTTTGTTGGTTATGTAAATTTGTGTGTCGTCTGCATTATTTTCATTTCTGAGCGAGTGGAGGTATGTAGATGTTCAACACAAGAGGCTTACAAATTGAGCCTTGAGGGATTCCACATGTTATTTTTGTTCCCTCACATGCGTTATTACCTATAGATACAAAATAATCCCTTCCTGTAAGTAAGATTCAAACTAGTGTAATGCTGTGCCAGACATACCCATCTTCCAGTCTGTCTACTAATATACTGAGATCCACTGTGCAGTACTGAGATCCAGTAAGACTCTGGTCTAAAACTTGACTGGAAGGAGATCAAAACTGTTGTTTTGTGAATAAGGGTTTTCAGCTGTTGGAACAGAGCTTTTAAAATTATTTTACCCAAAAAAGGGAGATTTGATATTGGCCTGTAATTGTGCATTACTAATGTGCCTAGAGTGTCCTTTTTTAAAAGGGGCTTGATGATTGCAGTTTTCAGGGCTTTGGGAACACTCCTGAGAGGAGGGACATATTGACAATTGTGGTATTATTCACAGATGTTATGAAAAGTGGTTCATGAATTGCGGACACAAGGCTAAAACTTTTTGCAGCAAGCAGCCTTTGCTGAAGAGGATATGCCCTTTAGTTACGTGTAGCTGTTCTGCTCTACCATTTTCTCTTTTCCCATTACTCACAATGTTGGGGACGGGTTGAGCTGAAACACTGTTTGCTCCCAACCTTTATCAGTTTTTATATCAGTGAAGATGACAGAGAGGAACAGTGAAAATAGGGGATGTTGCAAGAACGGACTACTACTTTAACTACTTGAGAATCCCACAGCAAGTGTCGTCGCTGAGTTTTGATTGTTCATGTATGTTGTTTTTTCATGTGTTTGTCCACATCCCCAGAGGTTAAATTTGAACCATGGGCATTTTGCATGCATGTTATCAGCAGTGGTTTTCACCTGGCATTAGGGCTGCTCGATTATGGAAAAAATCATAATCACAATTATTTTGGACAATATCAAAATCACGATTATTTAAACGATTATTAATATGTGCCCTTATTCTGAAGTCTATGGTTTATTTTTTTAATTATTCAAACCCTTAATGATGGCAACCCTAACACTCTATGACTGATGACCGGCGCGGAGAAATGCGGTTCCGGTCTGACTGGTCTGAACAGCCAGGCGGGAACGAGCTTGAGAATAATCGAGCAGCCCTACCTGACATTCATGTATAATGTGCCCCAACTATTCAGCTATAAGGTTGCCTGACTTTAAGATCTTTTTAGTGATTTTTCGAAGCATGATTTCCCATATCAGAGCTCTAGTCTGATGTGTCAAGCTGCCACTTGACTGGATCGTGACCCAGATAGTGTGTCTCTGACAGATGTAAATCAATAGTCATAATAGCTCAGGAGTATATAGATTGCTAAGTCATGGCTTATATCTCTGGTTGAGAATGATCTAATGGGTTGATCTTATAAAGAGTGGCTTACCTTCAGTCAGTTTTATATTCAGTCTCTCCATGTACTGATAAATTAGAGGGAACTAGTGATGCAAATTTTAAGCCTTAATCCATATTCAGATGTCCTTGGGATGCACAAATTTACTCCCACTGGTAAAATGCCGCTATATCAATTGGAGGCACAGTGTTATACAGTTAATCACCTTTGTGTTAATTATGTTCACAGCATGTTTATGTAGTTCCTTGTCCTCAGTTTTGCATCCGGTGATAGATATTAATTAACAATCATTTTTTTCCTTGTATGATGATGATGATGGAACATGTATATCAAACAATATTTTAACTAAGTCTTCAGACTATGAGAGGTAAGAATACCACCTAAACATTATAATGAAATAAAATATTTCTATGGCTTTGATTTGGAAATGGGGAACAGGATGTCTCTTTACTAATGCAATATAATACTCACTCAAAACAGTTTAAAATATCTTGTTCTTCCAATCCCATAATTTATATGAGTAAATAATTGCTCAAATAATTGAATTAACATGTACAAATATATGATCATGTATTAAGGCTAAAACCACAAGCATTTAATTTATTTGTATATCTCTACATCAGCAACAGCCAAGGCTGGAGTTACAATATTTGGATGTTCCCCATGTTCATCTTTTCATTCAAATGGGAAAACCCAACTATCTGGGAATGCAGTTTGTTAGTCTAATAGTTACAAAACCTGATTCCCCAGTCTCTCATATATTGATAGCATTAATTTGAGCCTGGCACAGTGTCATCCTTGACCTCCCGAGGTCCCCAACCTGCCTTATTAGAACTGTGGTGGTGTGTGAACAGATAAGGCACTGCATAGTATGAAATGCGTTCTAATTGGCTGACAGGTTTTATGAAGTTCTCTCTGGGGAGCCCCATTGATTATTAAAAGGCAGGCAGCATCAAAGAGCCAAACCGACACTCCAGCAGCAACCCTGGAAACACAGAGATCAACAGATCCCAATACATCCACAAGTTTCTGTGGTCGTAGAGAGAGAATTTATAAAATGAGAGACAGACAGTGCAAGATTTTCTGAGAACAAGAGGATGCAATAACTGCAAAGATGGGAGGAAAATCATTGAGGATGCAGTGGAGGAATGGATACTGGAACAAATGACTTTACACAAACCCGTCTTCTTTGTCAGCTACAATCTGATTTTTATTTGTCAGAAGTGATCATGTATGTCGAGGAAAACAACATACTGTACTTCTTTTGGGGGATTTCCTGAATGTATGCAGGTGTTGGTGTCTCCAAAAGAGATTTTTTATACAAGCTAGTATTAAATATATCCTCTCAGCTGTAGTGATGCAATTCCCAGACTCAAATCTGCAAAATATTTTCTGACCGATTGTAGAAATAGCCGTGTCCTTAAATGTACCCTTTGCAGTATTTGAAAAAAAAGGGATGCAATAGGTTTTCCATGACATAAAACATGTTTCACTTCGTCACTTTGTCACATTTCCAGTTCAGTCTGCAGCAGTGATGGATTGAAAATCCTCAGAAAAGGACCTTGCAAAGCAGGATTTCTACCCTTGCAGCCAAATCGAGACAAATATTGATATTATAACGCATAAAGGGCTTAACATAACGCTGCTGTGAGCCAAGGAATATCACTGTAGTTTTCATGTATGTCTGTTTTGTTTGTGTGAGAGAGGAGGAGGAGTGGGGCACATCTGCTTGCTGCATCAGCCCATGCACCATCCAAACTGGATAGAGACTGTGGCTCTGGGAAATGGTGCAGCTACTGTAAAGTATTGATTCCAAAAGCTTTTAGCGCATGGCTAAATTTCCATATGGGGATTTTGCATGTGGCCCTGTGCTCTGGATGGGTCAGGTCCTGTTTATGTTTACAAAGAGTGACTAATCTGTGAAAGATGATGACGTTAAAGCATCAGCAATGTGAATTCACACTGCCCGTTAGATGAAATGGACGATGTTGTGGCTTGAAATTCCTCCTCTCACAAGTTCCTGCTATTAGGGTTTTACACTTTTGACAAGTTGAGCATTGAGTGAAGACTGTGGCCATGCACGGCTGCACTATCTTGCCATCTCCTCTGGCTCTCCCTACAGAGAGAGAGAGTTCTGGGACTATCATACAAAAGTTGAAGAATTCTTTTAAAGTAATCAACTGCTTATAGTGATGAATTCGGTCCAGGACAGACAAGATCACTAAGCTGTTTCCATTGTACTAGAATTTTGTCAGAAAGTAGCACAACATTTTATGGAGGTGTTCGGCTCGTAATTCTAGATGCAGGAAAAACCCTGGTCTGACATTTTTTGGTCATACAGAGAGAGTAGAGTACTAAGAAATGTGGTTCAAATGTGAAGGGTACCTCAAACCTAATTGCAAAGAAACAAAGCACGCATCTTAAACCACAGTCTCCCTTTTTGTTTGATGCTTCTCAACCTTACCAATAAAGTACCCTCATTCCAATTCACTATGAGAGAGGGAGGTTGCAAGAGAATGGAAGACGGAATGAATAAAATGTTGTAAGGGACGGAGAGATTAAATGTGTGTGTGTGAATAAATGTGGCCCCAGGTGACTCTGGTTTGTGAGTGGCCATGACATTTGCTTTACCAGGTGTAGAGGAGCGTGAAGCATACTCTGATAGGGTCTGTGAACAGTTATCACATTTACTCCAGGCTATGTGGATGGTTTGTCAAAGCTGACTGTGCGTAGTGCTCTCCCTCCCTCCCTCTCTCCCACCCTGTCGCCAGCCCTACCACCCTCTTTTTCGGTTTTCACCACCTCCCTCCCCTTTTCTTCTTCGCTCCCTTTCTCTCTACTTTTTGCTTGACCTGCTTACTGTCTCGGCCACATCGTCTGTCACCCTCTCTGCTTCATGCAGTCAGCCTGCTCACCTTTATCTTCCTCTTCTTACCTCAGCACCTACCTCTTTCTTTCTAGTGCATATATCTTGGGGGGGGGCGGGTAAAGCTGGCTGTGGGCTTGCAGTGGGTTTCAGTTGTGCTTGTGAAGGTGTTCATGTACAGTATAGCTCTACGCCAAGGACTTATGAAGCCCAGTGAATGTTTCAGATACATACATACATTGCACTGGATCCATGCACGTACTGCTATGGTCATGAATTATTCACTTTGTTTTCACTGGGCTGGAGCGCAAGAGATGGGGTGAGAGGGGGTGGGGTGAAAGAGATCTGAGTTTAGGAGAGAAGAGGCAGTAGCTGTTAGCTGATGCATTGGAGCAAGCCTCCTTATAATTCTAGTCCACTCTCTTAATGTTCCCAAGACATGGTAGCTAGAAAGAATCTGGACTGCAGTGTTAAAGTGTAGGTACTCATAGATGCCAGATGTTTGAATGCTCTGTTACCAGCCAAGTCCCTAAAGAGATATAAGACGTCACTCTACACCGATTATTAGATGTGCAAGTAAACGTTGTCACTATACGATTAAAGAGTGAGATGGTAAATTATCCTCCAGCCCTGGGTAAGCCAATCCCAGGGCTGGAGGATACTACTCCTCATTGTCAAGCTGGATAATTAATCGTACTCATTTTCAGTTCAAAAACTGATGCAGTTGTGATAGAAAATCCGCGCATAACTTACGACCTCTGGCTCAACTTCAAAACTAAGCGAGCCCATTAATAGTGAAACTGCTCTATCTCTCTGTATCAGTCCCGCCCTCACGTGGTCTATATAAATGTTGTGCACACTCAGCTGTGAGGTGAAGTTCTGCCAAGTAGAGGTGGTGCTTTTGTCTTCAGTGTTAATAAATATCAGCAAAATAATTGAAGATAAAACACATCAAGAACAGCATTGATTGTACAGACAGAGGACATCCTCATTAGATGGGCAAGTATACTTTGGAAAACAAAGTTGGCAGAAACTTAAAAAATTGCTGCTTGTACTGCACGCCTTATAGATGTATATGGGCTTAAAGACTGAGAACCCCTTAATCATATTTGTGTACATTGTGGTTTTTAAATTAGCTTTCTAAGATATATCACAAACACATTTAACAGGCAATGTTAAATGTGTGTGTGTGTAAGGGATCAAATCAAATGTTAATTTTTACAGTTTTCGAATATCTTAGAACACCACTTTTATTTGTAAATGTGCCCTCTGTATGAATAATTTAACATCTATCACAGTAAGGTGTAAAAGCCTGTGAAATATGTAGGTGAAAATTAAAAGTAAAGTGTTCTGCAATCAGCCCCAAAGCTTTGTTCCCTTTTTCTTCTCTCCATTTGTCCAGACAGATAACCATTTCCCTGTAAGTAGAACTTTTCAAGTGCTGTAGCACACACAGTTTATCGATGTATGATGCATTTGTTGTAATTGTCGGTAATCCACTTTGAAAGTACACCCACATGCACACATAAATTCTGCATGTGTACCGAAAGAATGCAGCGAGTCCACGTGCAGGATTAATTTTGTTTATATACTGAACCGAAAGGCCCTTAAAAGGAAATTCTCGGTTCGGAAGCATGTACCGTTACACCCCCTAATGGAGACCCATGTGGCAAATACTGCAAGAGCAAAACTCACTTCATAAACTGTGAATATTGAGCTACACTACAGGGTTTTGGGTTATAGTTATCAAATTTCCTTGCTCTCTAGACCTGGCAAGCTGCATCCACTTCCAGGTACAGTGATCTGCTAAATCCTCTAATGTATTAGGGCTGTCTGCCATACTCTTTCTCCAGTCCTAATGGGATTACATCGTGTAGTGTCCAGCAGTGGCATGGTGCTTACATGCAAGTCTCTGTAGTGCAGGGAAAATACACACAGTCTAACTTCTGCTGGGTGAAAAGCACATTTAGCCTGTGGTTTTCATTTTGAAATATGTTTTAACCATGCAAAGAGGTTAATTTTGTCAGCCGAATACATTTCCACAGAGTTTGTTTACCTCAGCTGAAATCAAACACTTGCCATCAAAGTTAGCTGTTTGGTATCTGTTTTGAGACTCGCTTGCCAGTTAAGTCTTTCCAAATGATTGTTATATAAAGTAGAATAATTAGTTTTTAAACTCTTTGCTCATTGATCTCTGCAGGAATCAGAGGCCTTTCTGATATAATGAGGTGATATTTTGGCTAAAAGTCTCATCACAGGAAATCCAGCGACACACTGACAATTAACAAGAAGACCGCTTTCAGAATCTCTACCCCTTTTTCTCTATCTCACCTTGAGAATAGCTAGAATAACTATTTTTTGTTTAATTGTTTTGTGGACTCAAGCACTTCAACCACGATGAATTTTCATCTATCCCTTTAAGAATGCATGTTGGATTTCACCAAACCTGGTTGGAATATTTCTTGGGGAGGGTATCTCCAGATGCTAAACCTTTGGAGCAGGTTGGTTAAAGGTCAAGGTATTCCATATATCTCTGCAAATAGCAGCACTAGAGAGATGAACGAAGGCTTATTGATCAGAAAATTGATCGTCATCATATTTCAAATGATAAGGGATGTCATATGGTATAGTAAAATATAAACTCTTGCCACCAATAAAATATACAGCCTTATCGCCATCATCAAATGCTGACAGAATGATGTCATTATAAGATGGTATTACTGCAATATCAAAAAGTTGACATTGTCTGATTTAGTTTGTATATCCTGCAACATTTTTGTGTGCATGCATCAGCATGATTCAGCTCAACATTTTCTGTGTAACATCAGCCTCAGAGATATCACCATTTGTATTTTCCCTTGCATCCTTATCTTCCCTGTATAAGAAAACACTGTTGTTGTGAACATAAACAGTGAGGACACTAAGAACACAATGGAGCATATCATTGACTCTACGCTCATAGTTAATAATTTACAGTCCTGCCACAAATGTTTTGTGGCAAATCTTCCTTGCATGAGAACTTCTCTTGCTCAAATGGTGGACTGTGCAGCGTTCAGATCATTTATTTACTACCACAGCAAAAAAGTGAAAAGTCCTGCATGTGCTATCTGGAGATGGAACGGTTCACGACTAAATCTGTACTGAGAAACTGTTAAAATGCTGCAGGGAGAAATACTTTCTCATTCATTGCGCTGTCAACAGTCAGTCAGTGGTGATGTCTTCTTAAATGTTTAATCGTATTAAAAGTATTGAATATTGAATAAGCCACACGTTTTGCAGGGTTTCCTCTAACTGTACTTTTACGCACAAAATATATATAGCAAAATACTGCTTGAACGGTCTCATAGAGAAGCTCCATTTCTACCAGGGAGAGGTGATTGGCACAACTGAGACTAGTTGGCCAATCAACTCTCCCTCGATTCAGAAGGCAGCAGCTAAGCGGCCAGAAGGAGATATGGAGACACAGACACATGGGGGGAGAGACACACGAGAGAGTGTTGAGAGCTTAACTGAAAAGCAAAAGATTTTCAGTTTAGTTTTGAATTTGAGTTTGCCCCGTGTGTTCTGAAGGAATAAAGTACACTGAAAAGTGAATGGTTCCTCTCTGGCTTGTATGGTGAGAACCCTGTGGCATCAACATGTGCCACTAGAAGAAGTTTTGGCTAAAAGAACAACATGTCTTTAATTTGGAACTGTATCGGATACAATAAAGATGACCTGTTACAAACACAGGTACCATGCAAGTCCTAACGAACACTTGTGGTAACCACCAGAGGAAACACAACTAATCTCCATAGCCACCTACAAGACAAGCTCAGAGATCAGCGAACAGTGTAAGAAATCTTCTGTAAGCAAGGCAAACCTACTCACGTTAAGTCAAGTAGCAGCAAAACAGTCCAATAGTTTTGCAACTCCTAATGGAAAAACCCCAAAGCGCTACAAAGAAAGAACAGAGGCAATCTGCTCTCACTTGATCTAATAAACACTCATCACAAGTTATCAGTCCATGAAGTAACTTACGGTTTGTTTGATTCGCTCCAGAGTTTATGAGACTGCATTAAACATCATGAAAAATGACTAGTGCTGTCAATAGATTAAAATATTTAATCGCGATTAATCGCATTTATGTCATAGTTAACTCAAAACTAATCGCGATTAATCGCAAATTTGTATCTATTCTAAATGTCCCTTCATTTATTTTGTCCCCATAATTTTTTTTCAACATGGACAAGTGGATTGGCTTGCTTCATGGAAATGTTTTATTTTATTGAAAAACATCATTGCCAAACAGGGCGCTACAAAATAAAATTATAAAGTGCACATTTCAGGTAAACAAGGACTCAGCCTATAGTGCAGTTAAACCATGGCTTAATATTTTCTTTTTTTCAAGTTTGCTGTGAACATAGCAGTCAGGCCTCTCAAACAGACAAGCAACAAAATAACAAACAGACAAAATACACAGGCAAGTGTCGGCCTACTTTGAAATAAATTAAACACCGAACTGTGTAGGGCTATTTGAGTCCTCCCAATATTTGTGGGAAATGTATGAAATAAGAAGTCCCTGTTTGTTAAATAAATAAAAACATATAGCTGTAGCCTAATAGCTTAAAAATTTATATTTTAGTTGGCGAAATATTAAAACAAAAAGCGAGAGCAGGTCAGACTGGAGACGAACACAGATACTGAAGCTCGATAGAAACCAACTGCAGCTTCTGCACTGATCGAGAAGCTTCAGCGCTGATCTCTGATCAGCTGAGACCAGAGAAACTCTGTGTTTTCACTGTTTCCATAGTTAAGAAGCAGTGAGTCACTGAGCTCTGATCTCACTGTGTCTCTCTGAGCGAGTGCGCGGGTGCAGGGGGCGGGGCTACAGTGCGCTATCTGGAACCACACAGACACACACACTCACCCGTTCCTTGTCCTTCATGACGGCCTGATACGATGATGTTTTGTTGTGACTTAGTCAACCAGCAACATGCAAAAGCGTGTGTCATACGGCGAAAGAGTGAGAGTTGGCAGCTCTGCGTTAATCTCGCGATAAAAAAATTAACGCTGTTAAAATGGGTTTGCGTTAACGCCGTTAATAACGCGTTAAACTGACAGCACTAAAAATGACTCAACATTTTGTTCTCAGTACAACACAAGACGTGACCCAGGACTGTGCGACGCGCAGACATGATCCAACACCATAAATTAATGACTAAACACATAATCATAAGGTTTTTATCTGAATCATCCCAATAAACAATGGAACAAACTAACGTGAACTTGTTCATCTTCATCTGCATGAACTGAATGAACTAGTTAATTTTAGGTGTGAACTGGCACAACACTGAGTATAACTAAATGAAAACTTTATAAGCTGTGTTATCCAGACATTTCCCATAAATGCATCAGTGAAAATATAGCGCTTGGATTACGTGAGGTGTTAGCCAGCAGGGATTTACATGATGACCGGCAAGTGAATATCACCACGGACAACGGCACCAACATTGTGAAGGCCAACGAACTCAACAACTGTGTCAGGCTTCAGGCTACATCTGGCCATCGGTAAGTGTGTACATGGCTGGGGGAATTAACCGATCTGCTTGTCACTCTAACGATACTGTATCATTTAGTCTTAGTTTTTTGCAAATTGAAAATGTATGATTATTTGTTGATATTGTCGTGTATTCGTTAGAGTAAAACAAAATATAATATAACCATTTTGTGTGGGAGGGGACAACGGTTGAAGGGAGAGGAGAGGCTAGAGTGGACAATACACACATGGAAGGACACATTTTATTGAAGTGATGGTGTAGGGTAGCTTAAAGAGCAAAGTGAGATGGATGAAAAATGAACAGCAGAGGCTTTGTATTGTATAGCATGTTGTTATATAACCTATTGATTTTAAGCTCATGCACACACAAGCTAGACTACTAAATGGTAGGGTGTTGTAGTCTTGCTCAAATGTTGTAGTATCGGTATTATTAGTCTTCAATTATTGAAGTTATAAAACTAAGTTATATATTGCAGTTGATGTTTTTTATATGATTTAATTCATAATTGTGTCTTCTCCCCACTAAAGATTATGGCTGCATTGCTTGAGCTACTGGGCTTTGCAAAAAGTTGACGGGACATTTCTTCCACAGCTGGCAATAGAAAGTGGCACAGAAAGAAGCACAGCAGGAGCACAACCTCCCAGAGCACTCGCTCATCACAGAATGACCCACTAGGTGAGATTCCAGGCAAAAGATGATCGAAAGAGTCCTGGAGCAGCACTGGGCAATATCTGACATTTTCCCCTCAGACAGAAAATCCAGGCTTTTGGTCCTTAACTGGCAAGACATGAATTCAAGGCAGCTGTATCAGCAGTGAAAAGGTCGCAGACATAATGATCAGGGTGATGTCAGAAATGGAAGCAACAGCATGGAAGGTAATTGTATCATAGTGTTTATTTGACATGAGGGCTGGTGATAAAATATTTCACATACACTAATCAGATATCGCATGATCTTGATTGGAACATGACATTTAACATATTATGCAGTGCAAAATGAAGAAGGAATTTTTTTCAAGGCTGTATTCTTATATCTGTTCTAGGACAGAGGCCCCACTGACCCAGAGGCCCAGAGCACGCATTCACCCAGTGCCACTCTGAAGAAGGCAAAATACATCACTGGCAGTTTCTTCAAGACAACCCCAGTCACTTCCTCATCTTCTGTCCACCTGGAGCAAGCTGTAGAAGCTGAACAGCTAGTTGCTGTCCCCCACCCCACACAGACAATGAGGTGGATCCTCTGGCTTAGTGGAAGCTCCATCCAGTCAGCCTCCCACAGCTGAGTAAACTAGGGAGTTTCTCTATACACCTGCAAGTTGTTCACCCTCAAAGAGAATTTTTGTATATCAGGAATTGTTTGCACCCTTTACTCTACTTAATCCCAATTCTCATACCCCGCCTACTCGGTAGCTTTACATGCCCCAAAATGTGGCTAGTCAATTGAATGTGTTGTTTTATTTAACTTGACCTGTTCACCCAATCTATATATTACACCTTTTTTCTTTAATGTTAGATTTTTAGTGAGATATTGGATGATTTAAGCAGAGTATTAAAGTAGAATTTCAGAGGGTTTTAACTAGAGCTGTGAAAAATAACGCGTTAACCCGTTATGATTAAATTACAGGATTAATTCGTTTTTTTTACGCATTTAACGCATGCGCAGAAGGAACTTCCAATTCCGCAGCCTCTGCACTAGTCGCCGCTCTAATGCAGTCAGACGGCAGCTGCTATTCAAACAAACAACATGGATAATTCTGATGAACCTGAGGACCTTCTGGATGGAAAGATCGTGTTCCAAAAAAACAAAGATCGAACATTCAATAAAACCAAGGTGATATGCACACTCTGCGGGAAGATGTTATCGTTTCCACCGCAACGTGAAGCATGCGTTGGTCAGTGAGGGGAGTTCAAGTGGAATGCGCCAAACCAGACTCATTCGCAGGACACATTGTGCAAAAGAAGCGGTAAGCTTTACTGTCAGAGAATTTGAACAAGTTAGTTTGCCTCACCAACTGGCTAAAGAACGACTAGCTAAGAGGGCCTTTAGAGGCATTAGATTGTGTCATGGTGTGGTTAATGGTTGTTTGACAAAAAATATAAAAAAATTCAACCATCCTATAAAAAGAATGGCTAAGAAGCCCAAATTATTTTTGATTTAAAAAAAAAAAAAAAAAAAAAAAGTTTTATTCAACCACACAATGGCTAAGAAGCCAGAATTCTGTTTAGGATGAAGATTATATTAATGTTCCATATGGAATAGCAAAGAGAACTGATAAAGAACTGCTGAGTTCTAGCACCGTTGTTTTGTTTATTGATGAATATAAAAAGAAAACATGTTAAATGTTTTTCAGTCTTTTGTCATAAATCTTTTTGTTTTCACAAAAATATACCGAGAAAATCAGTAATGTGATTAATCATGATTAATCCATAGAAACCTGTGATTAATTTGATTAAACATTTTAATCATTTCACAGCCCTAGTTTTAACTACTACTTAACTACACCCTGGTGGTGGAACAGAAGTATGAAATAGCATAATATTTAAATACTCGAGGTACTTGAGGTACAAGTAGCTCAAACTTCTACTGGAGGACAGTTAATCATTAAATGTACATTGTGATTTTCCACTAATGCATGACAGTCATAAACCATATAATTGATTTTGGATGACGTTTTCTGTTTAGTCCCAGTGTACAAGGCCTGTATGATGAAACATAAATAAAACATTTAATAGAAAGAACTCTCAAAAAACCTTTCAGTTTGTTCTGTGTCTGTCACTGTTTATCCATCTCTGGGGGGCATCCCTGATCAAATCATTGCCTGGTAAAGTGAAGCAGGAAGGCCAAACCCAACCAAACAACGATCTGGACAAATACCAACCAGCTTCCCCTGCATAGCCTGGACTGTGGCTCATTTCTGCAAATTGCCTCATGATTATCTATTGTGCAAATCACAGATTAGAGTTACATCATTTGACTCTATTCTATCAATTGTCTTGCTTTATCTCAGAATCTGTTTTATTTCCAGTTTCATTTGTACTTATATTCTCTTTGTGTTTTTACCACCTCCTCTTTGCCCATTCCCTCTCTGCCACCCTCCTTCTCTGCCTCTCTCTCTCCCTCCCTCTTGTTTCTCGCAGGCAAATGATGCACGCTGCAAGCTTAGTGTGCGTGTAGTGTGAGCGAGAGTCATTGGTGTGTGTGTGTGTGTGGAGAGAGAGAGAGAGACATAGATTGAGCCCCTAACACAGAGCATGCCTCTGCGTCCGGCAGCCGGCAAACATGAGCCACCCAGCCCTCCACGGCAGGACCAGCAGCAGCAGCAGCACACATACTCACACACACACCCTCACACACACACAGCAAACGGCAGCCGGGGGGCCAGCACTGACAGCAGCAGCTCCCGGGAAGAGGACAGCGGCGTTCCTGTTCCTGACGGTGTTCCGGCTTTCTGTCCCGGTGCACAGCAGAGCCACAGTGCAAGAGCACCCATGGAGGAACCCACAGGCAATACTGTGGTCATCCGCATTGGTATCCCAGACCTACAACAGACGGTAAGAGCTTGTTCTGTAGCCACTGCTGGAGAGAGGAAAAAAGAGAGGGAAGCTGCCTCTCTGACTGGATGCTTTCTTACATCTCCCCATGTCTGCTTAATGATTTTTTTCTCATTTTCTCTTTCTTAACCATTCTTTCTTTTCATCCCAACCTTCTTCTTTCTATTTTCCTACTCATGTGTGCTTTTGGTATGCACACTTAGTGGCTGTATTTGCCTGCTGGCTTCTGGGGGTTCCGCTCCCTCTCTTCTATTCCACTGATGTCTCGCTAATAAATCTACCTCTTCATTAACTGGGCTTCAGCTGACTTTGACAACTGGCCACTTAGGGTGAGAGCTGGGGAGGCTTGGAGGGGAGAGGGAGAGAAAAGACATCCAGGATAGACAAGGCTATGAGAGGCATTGTAAATCCACAAAAAGACACAAAGTATAAAATCAAGACCGTTATAACTGAATTGTGAAACTTAACCTCACCCTGTCTGTCAGTCTCTGCTGTTGCTCTGTGCCAAGAGAGAGATTAGAGCTCACGTTTGTCTGACTAAAATCTTTGCCCAGCAGTTCCCCTCAGGATGTAGTCTGTCTTTTTCATATGGCATCCAGAGACTGTGACATTGATCCTTTCTTTATTGTCCCATTTTCAGTATAGAGCATGTACTCTCCCTCTTTCACAAAATCCCTTCAACCATTCTGAAGTGTGTCTGTCTATGTTCATTATCTGCAGAAGGTGGTGAGGAACAGATCCTCAGTTTCATTTCATGAATTTTTCAGGCTTTGCTATTGTAGTATATTTGGATTTATCTTTTCTTTTGTATTTCCGTAATTTTTGGGTGATTACATCAGCAGCCATTTTAATGATATGTCATCTGGCTATACCTGTTTTAAGTAGTCGCTTCCTTACTGTTAAATGAGGACAATACTCCCATTAAAATGTACTTTACAAGTCGTGTTTTAATGATCTTGAGTAGACATGGTGTGGAACTGCAAATAAATGCAGAGAAGAAACATTTTAGCCATAGATGGCTGGAGAATCAAATGAATTTATCCACATCCCTCTCCCTGTAGCAAAGTAGCAAACCCATAAGGTCACACTATTAGAGAGGTACCACATGACTTGTTCCATGCAACAGCACAGCATTAAGCTTTTTATTACTAATGTGTGTCAACCAACCCCTCCTCTACTGCTCTCATATTTTAACTGTTGACATCCCCGCTAATGATATAGTGAAATGCAGATCCCGTCTTTAAGACAACTCACTGCAAACTTGTGCCGAAGTCCTCAGTCTGTGTCTCATTTTGAATTCATTTCGTTTCATTCTCCAGATGCTGATGGTGAAAGCAAGTGACTGTCTGTTTGTTATTGTTGATTACCTCATTGTTGTTGGCTACTTGGCTGAAATGACCCATTGTATCCTAGTGAAGCTCCAGCACTGCATGCCAGAAATAAAGACAGGACATAAAAGGAGAGCAGTTGAAAAGAAAGCAGAGAATTCCCCAAAGGTGCTGCACAATCACTGTCTGTGAACAAAAACGGTTTTCAGTCAAGCTCACCCACACGCACTTGCGCGCTCTCACACACACACACACACACACACACACACACACACACACACACACACACACACACACACATACACACACAGACACACATTATCGTACTTCTGCAGTTTTGAGGACACTTGCTGTCAAAATGCATTCCCACCTAGACCCCTATTCTAACTATTTAACTAATTCTAGTCCAACCCAACCATAGAAGAGACACACACACACACACACACACACACACCTTCAAGTGCATGTCAAACTTACACCATATAGACACAAAATCCTAATGTATACATTAGGGATGGGCATAATTAATCGACGATCGCTTAATTGATCATTAAGAATTTCGTCGATGAAATAATTTTTTCATCGAGAAATTCGCTAATTACACATTTGACCACGGGGGGCAGTGTTTGAAAAAAAAACACCATAGGCCTACTCAGTTACCGGCGACTGGCTGCGAGTTACCGTGTATTTCCATTTCCAAAGTCATGAAGAGGTCATGGCGAAGTGTAGAGTGGGACCATTTTGAGTTAAAAAATGACTTGGTTCACTGCGAATACTGCGAAGCTATCCCCGAGGCTGGGGGTGACGAGGAGCCTGCGTTGTCTGACACGGACGAGGGGAGCGCAAACACCGGAGCCGCGGCCAGGCTATCGAAGTTAGCACGGAGCTACCTGTGTATCACGGGGACGTCAGTCCCCTCAGAGCAAGTTTTTTCGGCGGCTGGACTGACGGTCACCAGGCTGCGTTCACGTCTGACCCCAGAGCATGTTAACACGCTCATCTTTCTCAACAAAAACCCGTAGTCTGTTGCTGAAGTCGTATGTGAGTTACTGGTTATTTTTATGAAGATTTCTCGACTCGGTGCCTTGTTTGATAGTTTTTAGTCACATTTGGCAAAACCTGTCAGACCTAAGTATTATATATTTGTGGTTAAGTTTTTCTTTAACATGATGTTTTTTTATATATAAAAATGTATACATGAGCACACAAGCATGCCCTTTAACGCACACGTTTGTAAGTATGCATGCACACAACGCACACACCTCGTAAGTCGTAATCCTATTACCACCGGACTTCCCTTTAATGTGCTTATGTAATTTAAAAATACTCAACCGATAATTAGTTTCACTTTCAAGGCGTCCCCTTTGGTTTGATGTACGACAGCCAAGAAATTGAAGAGCGTGACACAATGATAGATAAGGAGACAAACAGATATACAGCCTGAAAGTCTGACAAACAAACAGAAGCAGATGACAGATGGTCAAACTCTTGACAGTTTGAATCTTTTATGGAGTACTCAAAAGTGACTTTGTGTACTCTGAGTAAGATGGAGATTACACTAGAATATCGAGCCTGAAGTAGGATTACACATCTCCTGCTGTGTTTCAAGCCAGGATCAGGAGAATGCAGAGCAACATGCAAAAATAACAGCAGGCAACACTTTACACTTTCAGCTGGACAGAAGGGAGGACCAAGTCTAAAATGGCTTAATCCTCACACCTATTTCAAAATTCTGGGGGGTTACATCGAATGACGACTGCTTTTGCAAGCTAATTTGTGGTGAGATATTGTTTTTGTAGCAACACAAACACAGCCCATAGTGCCATGCATCACCGTGTGTTAGCCTTATATAATACTGCAATGACTGCAGGCACAGAGGCATTTCTGTATCATTTAGTCTTCCACCTGAGGGCCACAAAACGACAGCTGGAGCAGAGGAACTACGTAAGTGATAGGAACAGTCTTAAATGATAGAGCAGGACTTGGACTACAGCTGTGAGGAGAAGAAAATCAATAGGTTGAGTTTAGAATCATCTATGAGCTCAATATCCCACTATTCCCAACAACAATTTGGTTTAGAGGACTTCTTTATTTACAACATCAGTGTGTAATGGAGATCTCAAAGATTAAACCTGGCTCTTGTGTGTTGTAGTTTTCTTGGTTTCCGGTAAGGTAGGTGAAGTACATCCACCATAACTTTCTTTCAATTTTGCAGCAAAAAAGGCACCTTCCAAATACTGCAAATAGGTGTAATTCAAAAGGAGCAGGAGATGCGGATATACAAAGTCTACCCACTTCTCTTTACCTACATTCGATCTGATTCTCCTTGATGCCATGCTCCCTATATATTTTGCAGAAGATGTTTAGCTGTCAGAACTATAACGATGATTTAGCTGTAAAATGAAAAAATATTTGGAAATGAAAAAGATATCACGGCAGTATGCGCCATCTTCAACCAAGTATACACATATTGGTTTGTGAGTCCTGTAAAGTAGGGACGGGAATCGGCAGAGACCTCCCGATACGATACAATCACGATACTGTTGGCATTGCGATCCTGTAAGTATTGCGATTCGATATTACGTTTTCTTGTAATTATTATTTTGTTTAAATACTGGACCATGGAGAACAGTTGAATCATACCTTCAAATACAACACAGTCAAATTCACTTAGAGCTTTACAAGTTTTATTTCAAATATTAACATTAACTTAATGACTGCCAGGCAGCCAATAGAGAAAATAAATAAAAATGTGCTCTATTATTCTATAGTCCCTGTCAACTGCACACAAACTGAAAGACAAAGAAATATAAGCCACTTAGGCTACTTTTAAACTAGGGATGGGCATTCGATTAAATGGTCGACGATCGATTAAGACCAATGATTAATTGATTTTTGATTAATCATTAATATTTTGAATTAAAATTCACTACTTATAGGCTTTATAAAAATGCTGTGAAAATAGAAAAAAAACAGCATGTCTTATTGAGATCTTTATTACAAGATGAACAACTCTTGTGGCAGTTAAACGCGATCAGTTCAATGGTTACACTTGAAAATATGCGCTGTCCTCTTTAGCCCCGATGAGCAACAGCAGCTAGCCGCTGACAGCTAGCTCGATTTGGCGGTTCTCGACCTCTCAGTCCGGTTGTTGTCATGCCCTCACTCCCTGAACCCCTCACCCAGACCCGCGTTTGTCTTGGTTCCCCTCCGCGAGGCTAGCACCGGACTGCTTGCTACAGCTGCTAAAATCCTTGCTGTGCTGCGTGCAGGGCAGCTCGGATATTCCAACCTCCCGACACATAGCGAACATGCAATAGTTTTCCTCGATGAAAAAATAATGTCCTCGACGAAATTCTTAATGATCAATTAATCGATCGTCGATTAATTATGCCCATCCCTATTTTAAACAATAAATGAAAAGGTAAATTAAATAGAATAAATAAAAGTTTACTTAAAATATAAACTTTGAAATAAAGTATGCTATGCTTCACTGTTGTTTTGCATGTAGGCTATGCAAAGCTAGTGCTTGGATATGTTTTAGATTCTTGTGCAAAAACAAGAGCTGGTCCACATGCTCTGGGGTGAGGTTGGTCCTCTCTACATATACAGCCCCCCGTATAAAACCAATTATTATGTTTAAAAAAAAAAAAAAAAAAAAAATTGTCATTCCCCCCCTATCCCTACTGTTTGTAGGAGCCATTTTACTCGTGGATGCTTCATGTTTCATTCAGGACGCTGACCTTGATGCTTGATTCTCTATCTAGCTGGCAAATAGTCTCCGGATACTGAGTTAGAATTGTGGGCTTTCTTTGTGTACTCCATCTTCACAATTCAAAGACATGCACAGTCTTACAATTGTATACTCTAATTTGCACATTGTTGTTAATGTGATTGTGCAGATTTTTTGGCTCTGTGTGTCAGGCCTGTGATAGCCGAGGGTATACCCTTCCACTCAGCCACTTTATGCTGGGATTGACTCCAGCCCCCCATAACCCTCATAGTGGTGTAGCTAATGGATGGATGAACGTTTAAATGACCTCCATCAACAACACAACTGGATCACAATGTGCACAGAATTTTTGCCTGAAGATCTGACTGATTAGACTGTTGCAGAGAGCCGGAAATCAAGTTAAATGTTAAATTGAACTTTAGCTCATCTTTGTACATATTTAATTGTCTATTAAATAATTACTACGGAAGCAAGCAGGTTCAAGCTACAGCTTTGAAGTTTTATAGGCCTTTACCCTCTATTTCACAAGTACTAATCAGAAAATTAGGCTCATCTGAGAAGTGCTAAAACAAAACAAGGCATAAATAAAATAAATGGCTAGTGCTACTGACAGTTGAGTAAAGCCATTCTGTTTCAGCACATGCTTTTCAGTTCAACATCATTATGCTATTGTTGAAGCTCCAGATAAACTGAATCAGTTGGGCAGTTTTAGGCTCTCCTGTATTCAGTCCATGTTCATTCTCTGACTTAGCAAGTAGAGTGGGAGCGTGCGGTCAATAACTAGTTTATCTCTGCTGCTGGTAGGCCTGACCCTGTTTGGTCGATGGATAGATTGGTTGGTGGGTATGGCTGTGCACAACAAATAATTTAGTACTAAAAATGCATTTTCTAGGATGTAAATGGTTGATCCTGCACAAAATTAATTGATTTCATTGTATAGGACAATCCCTTTAGAATATTGTGTGAAAAATAATGTAAAATAATTCTGTTTTTAAATTCGTAAAAGCAGAAACATTTTCATTTTTGTGAAAATGTGTGTCATATAAGCAGTTGACTGTTTATCACTGTTTATTAAAAATAGCCCCAAAAAATTCACTAATTGAGTTACTTCTTCACAGTGATCCTTAAACTGTATAAATATTGTAGTTAAGTAGCCCTGCCTTATCATGTAAAGCATGCCTTTAAATAATGATCCAATAAAACCAGAGATATTAAAGTGAGAGATTCACAAATGGAAACGTTTCAGTATCGGCAAACAAATTTCTATCATATTACGAAACATATTGCCCACGGCAATTTTTCAGGCTACTTTGAAAATGAAACCATGTGGGCAAAGTGTGATGATCCAGCCATTTAACAGCTTGAAGGACTATTCTCATATACTGGTCTCATATAAGTCCTATTATCATCACAGCTTACTGTAAACGTTTATTTGCTTTGTTAATTTTTTCTTTTCCTCCCTTTTTATATTTTCTGAGCTGTAATAAAAACTGCAGCTGCCAGATTTGTTCACTGCAGCAGTCACTCACCAGTCTGTGAATGGTTTCTGTAATGCTTGAGGAAAGTTTGAAGAGAGGGACTTGGTGAATCAATTTGGTCTATTTCTGAATTTAAAAAAAGATAATGAAAGGTTTAACTCAGGGAAGTGGAGACAGGTTGTGAACACAGAAACAGCACATCATCAACCTTCAGGAATTGTTGCTGATTTACAGAAAGAGGTGGCTCCAAGGAAACAGGTCTTTGGTTTTTTGTTCTCTGGACTTTTCAAAACATGGTGCCGTTTCAGGTGATTGAAATGGTTTGTGGTGTTTCCCATCCTGGCCCGTACCGACCGCCTATTTTGCAGACCGGCTTTGTCTGCTCCTCGTCATTTTTGCCGTATCCAAACCACGTCCACACAACTGACGTCGCGTTACCCTTTTTTTCGACAATGTCTTCAGTTTCGGGTGATGTAGTGATGTCGCTTTCACATTCGCCATTATTTTCGCTGTCCCCGACTTCTGTTTCACTCATTTTTTCTGCTTTTTTCAACTTCGTTCTCTCTTTTTCTCTCTCTCGCAACTGCAGCTACTCTCACGATGGGAAGTAGGCGTGTCGTGTCCTACAAGCAGACGGCAGCCGGCCGACTCCGACACTGTTGTTGCGCTTACTTTTGCCACGTGAGATCGAATACATGTCACAAGGAGATAATCGAAATCGATCAAAACTTTATCGCGATCGAAAAATCGGCCCGCCCTGGTACTGCACCTCGGCTGTTTTGCGCCCTTCATTGTTTTTATGAGATCAGTGTTTATCGTTTTGTCTTGTGATTCTCTAGAGTGTTTCCTCAGTCTGGCTGCCAGCATTGTGTACCTGTGTTTAGCAGTCTCCAGGGTCCACAGTTGTGGGCATCCCATTGTATGTCTGCAGTGGCCAAGAGCGGTTCCTGATTGTTACACTTTCAGTTTTTCAGAGGACACTGGTTATATCATACTTTAGGGCTGAGTGGTATTACAGTGCAACATTGTGTGAAGTCAAATTTTTCAGATTATGCTCCATTTATTTCATTTCACTGCTGTATTTTGCATCATTTTAATTATGCGTTGTGTTTTTGCATGAAGGCAACACAAACAAACTTGGAGGATTGTGAACACACACTGTAAATCTGAACATAAGCAGAACTCCAACAAGCCAAGGATAATCAATGACCTTGTACCTAAAAGTGTTGCAATGGAAAGATTTCGTTGCGAAAAGTCTTAGAGATGAGAAAAATGTACTTTCCAGGTTCCCTCAACATGGTAAAATACCGCTAGCCTGTTTTATCATCTCTTCAATAATCATATAAAACAGTGTCAATGGATAATAGCTACTGAAGTATAGTGGAGTCTTCAAGAAACAACCCTGACTCAGATGTTGACAGTTTTTTACCCATAACCATATGGCAAAAAATTACGAAGATGGACAGATATGATGGCAGCCTCTGTAATTTACATCCAAGGACATGGCCCCAATACATGATCAAATTGACATTTGATTTAAGACAAAATTAGCCCTTTTGTCATCAGGGTTGTATCTATTCCCAAACCAAAACTGTAACCGTGAAACCACAATCCTGTGTATCTGAACCAACACAGAAGTGAGTAATATCTTCAGATTAAGTGAGGATCTCTATGTCAGTCGTATGCCTGACTGATTTACTGACTTAACCATCCACATTACCCTGATTGCCCTGTACATAATATATATAGGAATGCTGTTATTATTGAAGCAACACAAACACTTCTTTCTGTTTACTTTCCTCAGTTGTTGGTTGGTAAATCTGCAGTAAAACCCGGAAAGGATAATTTGTTTTCAACAATCGCATCTGGAGTCAACCAAGTTGAGTTGAGCTTATTTTTAGCACTTGGATATACCATGACCTGGATGACTGAGAATCTCCCTAATTTAATTACCTTTTTTCTTCCTTCCGTGGCTTGTCACCCTCTCTGCTGTCTTTCATCCACACTTCATGGGTTTTTCCCCTGCACCTGATTCAGGTCTTACACGCAACAGTGATTTGACAGTTCCTCCAAATACACTCACCAGCTAGATTGACATGTGCAATGTTGAATCCGGGATTGGTAGGCATCTTTCTGGAAATCTCTCACGTCCCAGTGTTGCTATTTATACCTTCATTCACTGTGGCTGCATGGGCACAATACGTGGCTTGCATATTCCTATCGCCATCTGCCCACAACTCCTATCAAGAAGAGCGACAGTGATTGAGCGAGATTTGACCCAGTGTGACACTGCTTCGCCTTCTCTCATGATAACAACCTCTTCATTCATTTCGTTTTAGCTCTTCCATCATCTGTCAATCAGCTCCTGTCCAAAAGAGAGTAGAGAAGTGTAATAAGTGTCATTTCCATAATCATTGCGGCTAAAGCAATGCCGTTATTTCTAACTCCTGTAATCCTCTAGTAGGTGATATAACAGTCTTAAATTGGTGAATTAGGAAAATACGTTGTGATCGCATTGTAAAAGGAGAATATGTGCTATTGTGGGTATAGTGGAGTTGATTACTAGTCAATTATATGATGAAACAATTAATGTTTCTGAGAGGATAGGCAATTCTCATTCTCAGTGATTGCTTTATTGATCCACTCACCTTTTGAGTTAACTCTATTAAATAGCTTCTACTTTTCTTCTCTCCCTCTCTATTATTCCCTTCTTCTGTTGTTTCCCTGTCTTTGTTTTCCACCATGTCTTTATCTCTGTCTAGCCTGAGAGAAACTTGGGAATAGATAGACATTAATATCAACCCAGTGAGACCGACCTTTTTTTTTTTAGGTCTGGGCTAGATACTCATCGTGTTTGTGCAGGGGAAACACCTCTTTCCAATATAATATAACCAGAAAGGAGAGGACACTAGATTTTAATCTTTGGTTTCTTTTTTTAAGCATTGGGCGACTTGTGTAGCCTCCACCAAGAGATGAAATCATCTAATTGAGCAATATTTTATGAGACTTCAGCTGTCACTCTTTGTCTATGCAGTGTGTTGGTGGCAAGTAATCTAGAGGAGCCTTTGGATATGATCCTTTTAGTCACTATATATCAGCACAGACATAATGTAGCCTCTGCCTTGCTGCTAATGGGCCACATGGCAATTTACACACTAGTGATAATCTTCATCTTCTTCGCCCTCGTCTCCATCCACTTCTTTGTCTTTTTCAGCAAGCTTTACCATAACCGTATTACACAGTTTTGTCACCATTGGGTTTAATATTACAGTGATCTACATGTAGGCTGTTATGTTTGTGTGTCTGTGTCTTTATGAGGGTTCATATCTCCCCGGTGACTTACAAGCTATACATCTTTGAATATTCAGTCTCGCCTGAGGTTTTTTGTTTTGGTCTTTGTGTGGCTCACATGTCTTGAGAACCATTCATTTTATCTGCCTCAAACCTGAAATGTGTATAGTTGAGAGGTTTGGTGTGATTTGGAGACACTGTGCGCTCAATATTAACAACTTTGAATAAACAGGCAAAGAATTCTCTGTAACATCGGTGGCTGGGACTCATCAAGATAATTGATGTTGTCGATCACAAACGACGACAACTGACTTTCCAGTTTGGAGTTCTGTGAACTGAGTTGAGCTTGTTATGAGTTGAGCTTGTTATGCAGCAGCAGTGGCACAGCTTCAGGGTTCAGGGTGAATTCCTGCAGTCGGTCTTGACTTGCTGTGGCTCAATTACTACAGATATCACTATTACAGTTTCAGAAGGAAAGCTGAAACTAGTACTACCCCAGGCCAAGCAAACAGTCCATACCAACCAAGCATGTTTATTTTAGGCATTTCACTAGTTCGTAATAAATAGATAAAACAAAAGAGGCAAATACAAAAGTCCTGAAATGGCTTATACCCTCATGAAGGTTTCGATGTATAGGATTTTGCTTAAACTGTGTTAAAGAGGTTCAACTCTATGATCATGATTGAGGATGTAGTCTGCGGTGCTGCTGAATGATATTGCATTATTTTGTTAGTTGCCTTATTATTTTGTTCACCCCATTCAGATCAACAAGAGCGGGCAAAACAACAGATACACATGTTTAATGGACTACAGTACAATACATATCCGGAGTCACCTCTGAAGTAAATCTCTAGGAGGAACAGAGGAGCAGCTGGACTAGATTTCACTTGGCATGTCCCCATGGTGTTTGTAGTCAGCATACTATTACATAGTATATTCAGTTGAAATGTGCCTGCAGAGTTGTGTGTGAACTTCAGTAATTATAGATGAGATTGATTATTTAAGTGGGTCTCTCTCACCAGTGTTTGACGCGGCTGAGCAATCATACTGTGTGTAATATGTGTGAATGTGTTGTGACAATGTAATTTGTGAATGTTTTTCATGTCCCAGTATTCTTTATTGTTTTGTATTTGCATTTGATGCAGCTCATGCCATTACTGATGGATAATACATTGTTATGAGTTTTACCATTGATTCTGTTTTAGTTGTTTAATATCAGTGATAGTGTTGGGCTACAAAGATACCTGGCTTCTCTAAGGTTAGGTCACACCCCCTTGTCATCTTCTCAATTTACAGCAGGGAGTTGCAATCAGCAGGGAGATACAATCTTGTCAGCCTTTCAGAGTAAAATCTACCTGTTACCATTTCATCATTGCCTTGTTTAGAGCGCTTCTAAAAGAGGGCTCTTGTTGTTTATGGAGTGTAGTTTTTAACAGATCAACACATTTAGAAAATGAAACATTATAATTATTAATGATTTTTCCTTTGACAATGAAGGCGGCAAATTGGTTGGTATAGTGACAGGTCTCTCATACGCAATAGCTGTTAAATAAATTGACATGCTCTGAAAGCTTCAACGAACAACGCATTCACCAGTTTGCAAGTTTCATTGCCAACCAGCATGCACTGCTCCGTGGCATACCCCGAGAGTAACTGACTAATGATATGCAAATTAAAGGAAAACAGAAGCTGAAGTTAAGGACTGAGAGGCAAAATAAATCTATCATGGGAAACATAAACCTTTTTTCTTGATAATCTGTATAAAATATTTACTACAGTTTATAGAGTTGTTTGGACTGAAGCCATTGTTGTGCTTCACCTGTGTGCCTTATAGATACTTTGGGTTGCAGCAATGCATCTGTCTCACATATAACATCGTACAGAAATTGATGGTTCTCATATTATGCTCATTGCTTATTATTGGGGTAACATGCTTCTCTTGGAGAACAGTATTTCTCATTGCAGGTCAAAGCAGGCGTCATTCATAACTATATTTCTTAACAAAAAAAGTAAACCATACGACTTTAGCATAAAGAAAGTGGCAGAAGGAGCTGCTATAAAGATTTTTATCAGCACATATAGCTAAGTACAGAGTGAAGTGTACTGCACAGTGTGCAAGCATTTTGGAGTTAGTATTCTTGTCTTCATTAATTTCCTTTAATGTATCAAATCTTATGTAAATAATAAGATCACTATTCCACCTGTCCCATTGCATAAACGTAACACATATAATTGTATTTATAGTTGTGGTACTGTGTGTAACAATTTAGTAGATGGTGATCATAAGGCCGCATTCCCTGTAGTGATAACAGATTCATTAAGGAGTGTTTAAACCTGCGATGACTCTGTGCCAGTGAGTGAAAATTGGCTGTACAAATGAGGCCAAATGCTGAATTTGAAGTGGCGGCCAGTGGCTACTGACCAGTGAATACAGCCTGGTACCTCTTTACAGATTCAGGTCAGGGTTCTCTGCAGTTAAAAAAAGAAGGTTCCTCTGAGTGTCAGCATTTAAAGTTGCTCAATTTAAAGCTTTTAGAACTACACATTTATAATCTCTGTCCCTGATGTACACTCTCACTAATACACTCCCTCTGCCCCTCTTTCACTGCAGTTATCTGTCTCTATATACATTATATCTATATAGATAAATGTGAAATTGTGGCCCCTCAAACACAGGCAACGCCTACTTGGGAAGAAATACTTGCACCTGTATTCAGAGCTCTACTACCACTATCATGGAAACCAATGAAGATAAATAATACAAGGACAGACCCACCCACACATGACCTGATCCACTACTACTGGCAGAATAAGCTAATAGCTCTTTGTTCACCTGGCAGCAAGAATGAGAGCGCTGCGAACAACATTCACCTCCACTTGCTAACATAGGACAGGACAATTCTGATCATGAAGAAATACCACCTTCAACTACCAGTCGATAACCTACCTCCTCTACACATGGAAGCTCCTCTCAGTTGTCATAGAAGCTAAGTTCAGAAATATCAGCAGGAGCCAGCTACCAAAGGGTCAAAGCACCAGCGCCTAGTCACCAGCACAATTATCCAAGCCTCTTAAGACAACACAGACCAACTGGTCCAACACCAGGAGTGACTAGAAATGCCAGGAACTGATGAGGAACTTTACAGCAAAGTAGTGCCTGTGGTAAAAGTAACATTAGGGGCTGTGTCTCCTGAACTGAGAGGTTTCCAGCAGATGCCTGGCACA